>NC_090927.1:843123975-843246475 GCF_040938575.1 Ambystoma mexicanum
GGTGTGGCCGTAGGCTCTGGGCCTAGTGAGTTTTGTACTTTTAAGCATCTAGTCGGCTAGACCTTGCAGTTTTGAAAGGCAATTGAGAAATGGCTCACTTCCTGAACTTGGAGCACAAAAAAGCCTACAGCCCCTGGTATTCCCAGGCGGTCTCCCATCCAGGTACTAACTAGGCCCGTCACTGCTTAGCTTCCGAGATTAGACGAGATCGGGCGCAATCAGTGTGGTGTGGCCGTAGGCTCTGGGCCTAGTGAGTTTTGTACTTTTAAGCATCTAGTCAGCTAGACCTTGCAGTTTTGAAAGGCAATTGAGAAATGGCTCACTTCCTGAACTTGGAGCACAAAAAAGCCTACAGCACCTGGTATTCCCAGGCGGTCTCCCATCCAGGTACTAACGAGGCCCGACACTGCTTAGCTTCCGAGATCAGACGAGATCGGGCGCATTCAGTGTGGTGTGGCCGTAGGCTCTGGGCCTTGTGAGTTTTGTACTTTTAAGCATCTAGTCGGCTAGACCTTGCAGTTTTGAAAGGCAATTGAGAAATGGCTCACTTCCTGAACTTGGAGCACAAAAAAGCCTACAGCACCTGGTATTCCCACGCGGTCTCCCATCCAGGTACTAACGAGGCCCGACACTGCTTAGTTTCCGAGATCAGACGAGATCGGGCGCATTCAGTGTGGTGTGGCCGTAGGCTCTGGGCCTTGTGAGTTTTGTACTTTTAAGCATCTAGTCGGCTAGACCTTGCAGTTTTGAAAGGCAATTGAGAAAGGGCTCACTTCCTGAACTTGGAGCACAAAAAAGCCTACAGCACCTGGTATTCCCAGGCGGTCTCCCATCCAGGTACTAACTAGGCCTAACACTGCTTAACTTCCGAGATCAGACGAGATCGGGTGCATTCAGTGTGGTGTGGCCGTAGGCTCTAGGAATGCTAAGAATATTACTCTTATGCATTTGCATTTAGTAAGCTAAGCCATGCAGCCACTTGCAACATGATACCACGCTCATCGCTCGATCAGGCTCGATCAGGCGAGATATATAAGACTGGTGGGCCCATTCAGGACTCCTATGTCTGGTAGGATAACTTTAATTCATCCATCCTGTGTCTGTTGCAGGGAGGTGGAGAGAACAATCAACACAATAATGGTTTTCTTTCATGCCTCTTGAAGGACTCAATATTCTCTGTACTGCATTACATGTGAAAGTCGATTAATTACCCATGAACACACTACCTGTATGCTAATTCTATGTAAAAAGGTAGCTCCAGCCCTCATGATGTTGTCCAACATTTCCGCTATAAAACAGGATACAATTATTTTGGAAACATACCAAATTTGAAAAATAATTGAGAAGTTGCGCAATTACTAATCATGGAGCACAAAAAAGCCTACAGCACCTGGTATTCCCAGGCAGTCTCCCATCCAGGTACTAACTAGGCCCGACCCTGCTTAGCTTCCGAGATCGGGCGCATTCAGTGTGGTGTGGCCGTAGGCTCTGGGCCTAGTGAGTTTTGTACTTTTAAGCATCTAGTCGGCTAGACCTTGCAGTTTTGAAAGGCAATTGAGAAATGGCTCACTTCCTGAACTTGGAGCCCAAAAATGCCTACAGAACCTGGTATTCCCAGGCGGTCTCCCATCCAGGTACTAACTAGGCCCGACACTGCTTAGCTTCCGAGATCAGACGAGATCGGGCGCAATCAGTGTGGTGTGGCCGTAGGCTCTGGGCCTAGTGAGTTTTGTACTTTTAAGCATCTAGTCAGCTAGACCTTGCAGTTTTGAAAGGCAATTGAGAAATGGCTCACTTCCTGAACTTGGAGCACAAAAAAGCCTACAGCACCTGGTATTCCCAGGCGGTCTCCCATCCAGGTACTAACGAGGCCCGACCCTGCTTAGCTTCTGAGATCGGGCGCATTCAGTGTGGTGTGGCCGTAGGCTCTGGACCTAGTGATTTTTGTACTTTTAAGCATCTAGTCGGCTAGACCTTGCAGTTTTGAAAGGCAATTGAGAAATGGCTCACTTCCTGAACTTGGAGCACAAAAAAAGCCTACAGCACCTGGTATTCCCAGGCGGTCTCCCATCCAGGTACTAACTAGGCCCAACACTGCTTAGCTTCCAAGATCAGACAAGATCGGGCGCAATCAGTGTGGTGTGGCCGTAGGCTCTGGCCCTAGTGAGTTTTGTACTTTTAAGCATCTAGTCAGCTAGACCTTGCAGTTTTGAAAGGCAATTGAGAAATGGCTCACTTCCTGAACTTGGAGCACAAAAAAGCCTACAGCACCTGGTATTCCCACGCAGTCTCCCAACCAGATACTAACGAGGCCCGACACTGCTTAGCTTCAGAGATCAGACGAGATCGGGCGCATTCAGTGTGGTGTGGCCATAGGCTCTGGGCCTTGTGAGTTTTGTACTTTTAAGCATCTAGTCGGCTAGACCTTGCATTTTTGAAAGGCAATTGAGAAATGGCTCACTTCCTGAACTTGGAGTACAAAAAAAGCCTACAGCACCTGGTATTCCCAGGCGGTCTCCCATCCAGGTACTAACTAGGCCCGACACTGCTTAGCTTCTGAGATCAGATGAGATCGGGCGCATTTAGTGTGGTGTGGCCGTAGGCTCTGGGCCTAGTGAGTTTTGTACTTTTAAGCATCTAGTCGGCTAGACCTTGCAGTTTTGAAAGGCAATTGAGAAAGGGCTCACTTCCTGAACTTGGAGCACAAAAAAGCCTACAGCACCTGGTATTCCCAGGCGGTCTCCCATCCAGGTACTAACTAGGCCTAACACTGCTTAACTTCCGAGATCAGACGAGATCGGGTGCATTCAGTGTGGTGTGGCCGTAGGCTCTAGGAATGCTAAGAATATTACTCTTATGCATTTGCATTTAGTAAGCTAAGCCATGCAGCCACTTGCAACATGATACCACGCTCATCGCTCGATCAGGCTCGATCAGGCGAGATATATAAGACTGGTGGGCCCATTCAGGACTCCTATGTCTGGTAGGATAACTTTAATTCATCCATCCTGTGTCTTTTGCAGGGAGGTGGAGAGAACAATCAACACAATAATGGTTTTCTTTCATGCCTCTTGAAGGACTCAATATTCTCTGTACTGCATTACATGTGAAAGTCGATTTATTACCCATGAACACACTACCTGTATGCTAATTCTATGTAAAAAGGTAGCTCCAGCCCTCATGATGTTGTCCAACATTTCTGCTATAAAACAGGATACAATTATTTTGGAAACATACCAAATTTGAAAAATAATTGAGAAGTTGCGCAATTACTAATCATGGAGCACAAAAAAGCCTACAGCACCTGGTATTCCCAGGCAGTCTCCCATCCAGGTACTAACTAGGCCCGACATTGCTTAGCTTCCGAGATCAGACGAGATTGGGCGCATTCAGTGTGGTGTGGCCGTAGGCTCTGGTCCTAGTGAGTTTTGTACTTTTAAGCATCTAGTCGGCTAGACGTTGCAGTTTTGAAAGGCAATTGAGAAATGGCTCACTTCCTGAACTTGGAGTACAAAAAAGCCTACAGCACCTGGTATTCCCAGGCGGTCTCCCACCCAGGTACTAACTAGGTCCGACACTGCTTAGCTTCCGAGATCAGACGAGATCGGGCGCAGTCAGTGTGGTGTGGCCGTAGGCTCTGGGCCTAGTGAGTTTTGTACTTTTAAGCATCTAGTCAGCTAGACCTTGCAGTTTTGAAAGGCAATTGAGAAATGGCTCACTTCCTGAACTTGGAGCACAAAAAAGCCTACAGCACCTGGTATTCCCAGGAGGTCTCCCATCCAGGTACTAACTAGGCCCGACACTGCTTAGCTTCCGAGATGAGACGAGATCGGGCGCAATCAGTGTGGTGTGGCCGTAGGCTCTGGGCCTAGTGAGTTTTGTACTTTTAAGCATCTAGTCAGCTAGACCTTGCAGTTTTGAAAGGCAATTGAGAAATGGCTCACTTCCTGAACTTGGAGCACAAAAAAGCCTACAGCACCTGGTATTCCCAGGCGGTCTCCCATCCAGGTACTAACTAGGCCCGACACTGCTTAGCTTCCGAGATGAGACGAGATCGGGCGCAATCAGTGTGGTGTGGCCGTAGGCTCTGGGCCTAGTGAGTTTTGTACTTTTAAGCATCTAGTCAGCTAGACCTTGCAGTTTTGAAAGGCAATTGAGAAATGGCTCACTTCCTGAACTTGGAGCACAAAAAAGCCTACAGCACCTGGTATTCCCAGGCGGTCTCCCATCCAGGTACTAACGAGGCCCGACCCTGCTTAACTTCCGGGATCGGGCGCATTCAGTGTGGTGTGGCCGTAGGCTCTGGGCCTAGTGAGTTTTGTACTTTTAAGCATCTAGTCGGCTAGACCTTGCAGTTTTGAAAGGCAATTGAGAAATGGCTCACTTCCTGAACTTGGAGCACAAAAAAGCCTACAGCACCTGGTATTCCCAGGCGGTCTCCCATCCAGGTACTAACTAGGCCCGACACTGCTTAGCTTCCGAGATTAGACGAGATCGGGCGCAATCAGTGTGGTGTGGCCGTAGGCTCTGGGCCTAGTGAGTTTTGTACTTTTAAGCATCTAGTCAGCTAGACCTTGCAGTTTTGAAAGGCAATTGAGAAATGGCTCACTTCCTGAACTTGGAGCACAAAGAAGCCTACAGCACCTGGTATTCCCAGGCGGTCTCCCATCCAGGTACTAACGAGGCCCGACACTGCTTAGCTTCCAAGATCAGACGAGATCGGGCGCATTCAGTGTGGTGTGGCCGTAGGCTCTGGGCCTTGTGAGTTTTGTACTTTTAAGCATCTAGTCGGCTAGACCTTGCAGTTTTGAAAGGCAATTGAGAAATGGCTCACTTCCTGAACTTGAAGCACAAAAAAGCCTACAGCACCTGGTATTCCCAGGCGGTCTCCCATCCAGGTACTAACTAGGCCCGACACTGCTTAGCTTCTGAGACCAGACGAGATCGGGCGCATTCAGTGTGGTGTGGCCATAGGCTCTGGGCCTAGTGAGTTTTGTACTTTTAAGCATCTAGTCGGCTAGACCTTGCAGTTTTAAAAGGCAATTGAGAAAGGGCTCACTTCCTGAACTTGGAGCACAAAAAAGCCTACAGCACCTGGTATTCCCAGGTAGTCTCCCATCCAGGTACTAACTAGGCCTAACACTGCTTAACTTCCGAGATCAGACGAGATCGGGTGCATTCAGTGTGGTGTGGCCGTAGGCTCTAGGAATGCTAAGAATATTACTCTTATGCATTTGCATTTAGTAAGCTAAGCCATGCAGCCACTTGCAACATGATACCACGCTCATCGCTCGATCAGGCGAGATATATAAGACTGGTGGGCCCATTCAGGACTCCTATGTCTGGTAGGATAACTTTAATTCATCCATCCTGTGTCTGTTGCAGGGAGGTGGAGAGAACAATCAACACAATAATGGTTTTCTTTCATGCCTCTTGAAGGACTCAATATTCTCTGTACTGCATTACATGTGAAAGTCGATTTATTACCCATGAACACACTACCTGTATGCTAATTCTATGTAAAAAGGTAGCTCCAGCCCTCATGATGTTGTCCAACATTTCTGCTATAAAACAGGATACAATTATTTTGGAAACATACCAAATTTGAAAAATAATTGAGAAGTTGCGCAATTACTAATCATGGAGCACAAAAAAGCCTACAGCACCTGGTATTCCCAGGCAGTCTCCCATCCAGGTACTAACTAGGCCCGACATTGCTTAGCTTCCGAGATCAGACGAGATTGGGCGCATTCAGTGTGTTGTGGCCGTAGGCTCTGGTCCTAGTGAGTTTTGTACTTTTAAGCATCTAGTCGGCTAGACGTTGCAGTTTTGAAAGGCAATTGAGAAATGGCTCACTTCCTGAACTTGGAGTACAAAAAAGCCTACAGCACCTGGTATTCCCAGGCGGTCTCCCACCCAGGTACTAACTAGGTCCGACACTGCTTAGCTTCCGAGATCAGACGAGATCGGGCGCAGTCAGTGTGGTGTGGCCGTAGGCTCTGGGCCTAGTGAGTTTTGTACTTTTAAGCATCTAGTCAGCTAGACCTTGCAGTTTTGAAAGGCAATTGAGAAATGGCTCACTTCCTGAACTTGGAGCACAAAAAAGCTTACAGCACCTGGTATTCCCAGGCGGTCTCCCATCCAGGTACTAACTAGGCCCGACACTGCTTAGCTTCCGAGATGAGAAAAGATCGGGCGCAATCAGTGTGGTGTGGCCGTAGGCTCTGGGCCTAGTGAGTTTTGTACTTTTAAGCATCTAGTCAGCTAGACCTTGCAGTTTTGAAAGGCAATTGAGAAATGGCTCACTTCCTGAACTTGGAGCACAAAAAAGCCTACAGCACCTGGTATTCCCAGGCGGTCTCCCATCCAGGTACTAACTAGGCCCGACACTGCTTAGCTTCCGAGATGAGACGAGATCGGGCGCAATCAGTGTGGTGTGGCCGGAGGCTCTGGGCCTAGTGAGTTTTGTACTTTTAAGCATCTAGTCAGCTAGACCTTGCAGTTTTGAAAGGCAATTGAGAAATGGCTCACTTCCTGAACTTGGAGCACAAAAAAGCCTACAGCACCTGGTATTCCCAGGCGGTCTCCCATCCAGGTACTAACGAGGCCCGACCCTGCTTAGCTTCCGAGATCGGGCGCATTCAGTGTGGTGTGGCCGTAGGCTCTGGGCTTAGTGAGTTTTGTACTTTTAAGCATCTAGTCGGCTAGACCTTGCAGTTTTGAAAGGCAATTGAGAAATGGCTCACTTCCTGAACTTGGAGCACAAAAAAGCCTACAGCACCTGGTATTCCCAGGCGGTCTCCCATCCAGGTACTAACTAGGCCCGACACTGCTTAGCTTCTGAGATTAGACGAGATCGGGCGCAATCAGTGTGGTGTGGCCGTAGGCTCTGGGCCTAGTGAGTTTTGTACTTTTAAGCATCTAGTCAGCTAGACCTTGCAGTTTTGAAAGGCAATTGAGAAATGGCTCACTTCCTGAACTTGGAGCACAAAAAAGCCTACAGCACCTGGTATTCCCAGGCGGTCTCCCATCCAGGTACTAACGAGGCCCGACACTGCTTAGCTTCCAAGATCAGACGAGATCGGGCGCATTCAGTGTGGTGTGGCCGTAGGCTCTGGGCCTTGTGAGTTTTGTACTTTTAAGCATCTAGTCGGCTAGACCTTGCAGTTTTGAAAGGCAATTGAGAAATGGCTCACTTCCTGAACTTGGAGCACAAAAAAGCCTACAGCACCTGGTATTCCCAGGCGGTCTCCCATCCAGGTACTAACTAGGCCCGACACTGCTTAGCTTCTGAGATCAGACGAGATCTGGCGCATTCAGTGTGGTGTGGCCGTAGGCTCTGGGCCTAGTGAGTTTTGTACTTTTAAGCATCTAGTCGGCTAGACCTTGCAGTTTTAAAAGGCAATTGAGAAAGGGCTCACTTCCTGAACTTGGAGCACAAAAAAGCCTACAGCACCTGGTATTCCCAGGCGGTCTCCCATCCAGGTACTAACTAGGCCTGACACTGCTTAACTTCCGAGATCAGATCAGATCGGGTGCATTCAGTGTGGTGTGGCCGTAGGCTCTAGGAATGCTAAGAATATTACTCTTATGCATTTGCATTTAGTAAGCTAAGCCATGCAGCCACTTGCAACATGATACCACGCTCATCGCTCGATCAGGCGAGATATATAAGACTGGTGGGCCCATTCAGGACTCCTATGTCTGGTAGGATAACTTTAATTCATCCATCCTGTGTCTGTTGCAGGGAGGTGGAGAGAACAATCAACACAATAATGGTTTTCTTTCATGCCTCTTGAAGGACTCAATATTCTCTGTACTGCATTACATGTGAAAGTGGATTTATTACCCATGAACACACTACCTGTATGCTAATTCTATGTAAAAAGGTAGCTCCAGCCCTCATGATGTTGTCCAACATTTCTGCTATAAAACAGGATACAATTATTTTGGAAACATACCAAATTTGAAAAATAATTGAGAAGTTGCGCAATTACTAATCATGGAGCACAAAAAAGCCTACAGCACCTGGTATTCCCAGGCGGTCTCCCATCCAGGTACTAACTAGGCCCGACACTGCTTAGCTTCCGAGATGAGACGAGATCGGGCGCAATCAGTGTGGTGTGGCCGTAGGCTCTGGGCCTAGTGAGTTTTGTACTTTTAAGCATCTAGTCGGCTAGACCTTGCAGTTTTGAAAGGCAATTGAGAAATGACTCACTTCCTGAACTTGGAGCACAAAAAAGCCTACAGCACCTGGTATTCCCAGGCGGTCTCCCATCCAGGTACTAACGAGGCCCAACACTGCTTAGCTTCCGAGATCAGACGAGATCGGGCGCATTCAGTGTGGTGTGGCCGTAGGCTCTGGGCCTTGTGAGTTTTGTACTTTTAAGCATCTAGTCGGCTAGACCTTGCAGTTTTGAAAGGCAATTGAGAAATGGCTCACTTCCTGAACTTGGAGCACAAAAAAGCCTACAGCACCTGGTATTCCCACGCGGTCTCCCATCCAGGTACTAACGAGGCCCGACACTGCTTAGCTTCCGAGATCAGACGAGATCGGGCGCATTCAGTGTGGTGTGGCCGTAGGCTCTGGGCCTTGTGAGTTTTGTACTTTTAAGCATCTAGTCGGCTAGACCTTGCAGTTTTGAAAGGCAATTGAGAAATGGCTCACTTCCTGAACTTGGAGTACAAAAAAAGCCTACAGCACCTGGTATTCCCAGGCGGTCTCCCATCCAGGTACTAACTAGGCCCGACACTGCTTAGCTTCTGAGATCAGATGAGATCGGGCGCATTTAGTGTGGTGTGGCCGTAGGCTCTGGGCCTAGTGAGTTTTGTACTTTTAAGCATCTAGTCGGCTAGACCTTGCAGTTTTGAAAGGCAATTGAGAAAGGGCTCACTTCCTGAACTTGGAGCACAAAAAAGCCTACAGCAACTGGTATTCCCAGGCGGTCTCCCATCCAGGTACTAACTAGGCCTAACACTGCTTAACTTCCAAGATCAGACGAGAACGGGTGCATTCAGTGTGGTGTGGCCGTAGGCTCTAGGAATGCTAAGAATATTACTCTTATGCATTTGCATTTAGTAAGCTAAGCCATGCAGCCACTTGCAACATGATACCACGCTCATCGCTCGATCAGGCTCGATCAGGCGAGATATATAAGACTGGTGGCCCCATTCAGGACTCCTATGTCTGGTAGGATAACTTTAATTCATCCATCCTGTGTCTGTTGCAGGGAGGTGGAGAGAACAATCAACACAATAATGGTTTTCTTTCATGCCTCTTGAAGGACTCAATATTCTCTGTACTGCATTACATGTGAAAGTCGATTTATTACCCATGAACACACTACCTGTATGCTAATTCTATGTAAAAAGGTAGCTCCAGCCCTCATGATGTTGTCCAACATTTCTGCTATAAAACAGGATACAATTATTTTGGAAACATACCAAATTTGAAAAATAATTGAGAAGTTGCGCAATTACTAATCATGGAGCACAAAAAAGCCTACAGCACCTGGTATTCCCAGGCAGTCTCCCATCCAGGTACTAACTAGGCCCGACATTGCTTAGCTTCCGAGATCAGACGAGATTGGGCGCATTCAGTGTGGTGTGGCCGTAGGCTCTGGTCCTAGTGAGTTTTGTACTTTTAAGCATCTAGTCGGCTAGACGTTGCAGTTTTGAAAGGCAATTGAGAAATGGCTCACTTCCTGAACTTGGAGTACAAAAAAGCCTACAGCACCTGGTATTCCCAGGCGGTCTCCCACCCAGGTACTAACTAGGTCCAACACTGCTTAGCTTCCGAGATCAGACGAGATCAGGCGCAGTCAGTGTGGTGTGGCCGTAGGCTCTGGGCCTAGTGAGTTTTGTACTTTTAAGCATCTAGTCAGCTAGACCTTGCAGTTTTGAAAGGCAATTGAGAAATGGCTCACTTCCTGAACTTGGAGCACAAAAAAGCCTACAGCACCTGGTATTCCCAGGCGGTCTCCCATCCAGGTACTAACTAGGCCCGACACTGCTTAGCTTCCGAGATGAGACGAGATCGGGCGCAATCAGTGTGGTGTGGCCGTAGGCTCTGGGCCTAGTGAGTTTTGTACTTTTAAGCATCTAGTCGGCTAGACCTTGCAGTTTTGAAAGGCAATTGAGAAATGGCTCACTTCCTGAACTTGGAGCACAAAAAAGCCTACAGCCCCTGGTATTCCCAGGCGGTCTCCCATCCAGGTACTAACTAGGCCCGTCACTGCTTAGCTTCCGAGATTAGACGAGATCGGGCGCAATCAGTGTGGTGTGGCCGTAGGCTCTGGGCCTAGTGAGTTTTGTACTTTTAAGCATCTAGTCAGCTAGACCTTGCAGTTTTGAAAGGCAATTGAGAAATGGCTCACTTCCTGAACTTGGAGCACAAAAAAGCCTACAGCACCTGGTATTCCCAGGCGGTCTCCCATCCAGGTACTAACGAGGCCCGACACTGCTTAGCTTCCGAGATCAGACGAGATCGGGCGCATTCAGTGTGGTGTGGACGTAGGCTCTGGGCCTTGTGAGTTTTGTACTTTTAAGCATCTAGTCGGCTAGACCTTGCAGTTTTGAAAGGCAATTGAGAAATGGCTCACTTCCTGAACTTGGAGCACAAAAAAGCCTACAGCACCTGGTATTCCCACGCGGTCTCCCATCCAGGTACTAACGAGGCCCGACACTGCTTAGTTTCCGAGATCAGACGAGATCGGGCGCATTCAGTGTGGTGTGGCCGTAGGCTCTGGGCCTTGTGAGTTTTGTACTTTTAAGCATCTAGTCGGCTAGACCTTGCAGTTTTGAAAGGCAATTGAGAAAGGGCTCACTTCCTGAACTTGGAGCACAAAAAAGCCTACAGCACCTGGTATTCCCAGGCGGTCTCCCATCCAGGTACTAACTAGGCCTAACACTGCTTAACTTCCGAGATCAGACGAGATCGGGTGCATTCAGTGTGGTGTGGCCGTAGGCTCTAGGAATGCTAAGAATATTACTCTTATGCATTTGCATTTAGTAAGCTAAGCCATGCAGCCACTTGCAACATGATACCACGCTCATCGCTCGATCAGGCTCGATCAGGCGAGATATATAAGACTGGTGGGCCCATTCAGGACTCCTATGTCTGGTAGGATAACTTTAATTCATCCATCCTGTGTCTGTTGCAGGGAGGTGGAGAGAACAATCAACACAATAATGGTTTTCTTTCATGCCTCTTGAAGGACTCAATATTCTCTGTACTGCATTACATGTGAAAGTCGATTAATTACCCATGAACACACTACCTGTATGCTAATTCTATGTAAAAAGGTAGCTCCAGCCCTCATGATGTTGTCCAACATTTCCGCTATAAAACAGGATACAATTATTTTGGAAACATACCAAATTTGAAAAATAATTGAGAAGTTGCGCAATTACTAATCATGGAGCACAAAAAAGCCTACAGCACCTGGTATTCCCAGGCAGTCTCCCATCCAGGTACTAACTAGGCCCGACCCTGCTTAGCTTCCGAGATCGGGCGCATTCAGTGTGGTGTGGCCGTAGGCTCTGGGCCTAGTGAGTTTTGTACTTTTAAGCATCTAGTCGGCTAGACCTTGCAGTTTTGAAAGGCAATTGAGAAATGGCTCACTTCCTGAACTTGGAGCCCAAAAATGCCTACAGAACCTGGTATTCCCAGGCGGTCTCCCATCCAGGTACTAACTAGGCCCGACACTGCTTAGCTTCCGAGATCAGACGAGATCGGGCGCAATCAGTGTGGTGTGGCCGTAGGCTCTGGGCCTAGTGAGTTTTGTACTTTTAAGCATCTAGTCAGCTAGACCTTGCAGTTTTGAAAGGCAATTGAGAAATGGCTCACTTCCTGAACTTGGAGCACAAAAAAGCCTACAGCACCTGGTATTCCCAGGCGGTCTCCCATCCAGGTACTAACGAGGCCCGACCCTGCTTAGCTTCTGAGATCGGGCGCATTCAGTGTGGTGTGGCCGTAGGCTCTGGACCTAGTGATTTTTGTACTTTTAAGCATCTAGTCGGCTAGACCTTGCAGTTTTGAAAGGCAATTGAGAAATGGCTCACTTCCTGAACTTGGAGCACAAAAAAAGCCTACAGCACCTGGTATTCCCAGGCGGTCTCCCATCCAGGTACTAACTAGGCCCAACACTGCTTAGCTTCCAAGATCAGACAAGATCGGGCGCAATCAGTGTGGTGTGGCCGTAGGCTCTGGGCCTAGTGAGTTTTGTACTTTTAAGCATCTAGTCAGCTAGACCTTGCAGTTTTGAAAGGCAATTGAGAAATGGCTCACTTCCTGAACTTGGAGCACAAAAAAGCCTACAGCACCTGGTATTCCCACGCAGTCTCCCAACCAGATACTAACGAGGCCCGACACTGCTTAGCTTCAGAGATCAGACGAGATCGGGCGCATTCAGTGTGGTGTGGCCATAGGCTCTGGGCCTTGTGAGTTTTGTACTTTTAAGCATCTAGTCGGCTAGACCTTGCATTTTTGAAAGGCAATTGAGAAATGGCTCACTTCCTGAACTTGGAGTACAAAAAAAGCCTACAGCACCTGGTATTCCCAGGCGGTCTCCCATCCAGGTACTAACTAGGCCCGACACTGCTTAGCTTCTGAGATCAGATGAGATCGGGCGCATTTAGTGTGGTGTGGCCGTAGGCTCTGGGCCTAGTGAGTTTTGTACTTTTAAGCATCTAGTCGGCTAGACCTTGCAGTTTTGAAAGGCAATTGAGAAAGGGCTCACTTCCTGAACTTGGAGCACAAAAAAGCCTACAGCACCTGGTATTCCCAGGCGGTCTCCCATCCAGGTACTAACTAGGCCTAACACTGCTTAACTTCCGAGATCAGACGAGATCGGGTGCATTCAGTGTGGTGTGGCCGTAGGCTGTAGGAATGCTAAGAATATTACTCTTATGCATTTGCATTTAGTAAGCTAAGCCATGCAGCCACTTGCAACATGATACCACGCTCATCGCTCGATCAGGCTCGATCAGGCGAGATATATAAGACTGGTGGGCCCATTCAGGACTCCTATGTCTGGTAGGATAACTTTAATTCATCCATCCTGTGTCTGTTGCAGGGAGGTGGAGAGAACAATCAACACAATAATGGTTTTCTTTCATGCCTCTTGAAGGACTCAATATTCTCTGTACTGCATTACATGTGAAAGTCGATTTATTACCCATGAACACACTACCTGTATGCTAATTCTATGTAAAAAGGTAGCTCCAGCCCTCATGATGTTGTCCAACATTTCTGCTATAAAACAGGATACAATTATTTTGGAAACATACCAAATTTGAAAAATAATTGAGAAGTTGCGCAATTACTAATCATGGAGCACAAAAAAGCCTACAGCACCTGGTATTCCCAGGCAGTCTCCCATCCAGGTACTAACTAGGCCCGACATTGCTTAGCTTCCGAGATCAGACGAGATTGGGCGCATTCAGTGTGGTGTGGCCGTAGGCTCTGGTCCTAGTGAGTTTTGTACTTTTAAGCATCTAGTCGGCTAGACGTTGCAGTTTTGAAAGGCAATTGAGAAATGGCTCACTTCCTGAACTTGGAGTACAAAAAAGCCTACAGCACCTGGTATTCCCAGGCGGTCTCCCACCCAGGTACTAACTAGGTCCGACACTGCTTAGCTTCCGAGATCAGACGAGATCGGGCGCAGTCAGTGTGGTGTGGCCGTAGGCTCTGGGCCTAGTGAGTTTTGTACTTTTAAGCATCTAGTCAGCTAGACCTTGCAGTTTTGAAAGGCAATTGAGAAATGGCTCACTTCCTGAACTTGGAGCACAAAAAAGCCTACAGCACCTGGTATTCCCAGGAGGTCTCCCATCCAGGTACTAACTAGGCCCGACACTGCTTAGCTTCCGAGATGAGACGAGATCGGGCGCAATCAGTGTGGTGTGGCCGTAGGCTCTGGGCCTAGTGAGTTTTGTACTTTTAAGCATCTAGTCAGCTAGACCTTGCAGTTTTGAAAGGCAATTGAGAAATGGCTCACTTCCTGAACTTGGAGCACAAAAAAGCCTACAGCACCTGGTATTCCCAGGCGGTCTCCCATCCAGGTACTAACTAGGCCCGACACTGCTTAGCTTCCGAGATGAGACGAGATCGGGCGCAATCAGTGTGGTGTGGCCGTAGGCTCTGGGCCTAGTGAGTTTTGTACTTTTAAGCATCTAGTCAGCTAGACCTTGCAGTTTTGAAAGGCAATTGAGAAATGGCTCACTTCCTGAACTTGGAGCACAAAAAAGCCTACAGCACCTGGTATTCCCAGGCGGTCTCCCATCCAGGTACTAACGAGGCCCGACCCTGCTTAACTTCCGGGATCGGGCGCATTCAGTGTGGTGTGGCCGTAGGCTCTGGGCCTAGTGAGTTTTGTACTTTTAAGCATCTAGTCGGCTAGACCTTGCAGTTTTGAAAGGCAATTGAGAAATGGCTCACTTCCTGAACTTGGAGCACAAAAAAGCCTACAGCACCTGGTATTCCCAGGCGGTCTCCCATCCAGGTACTAACTAGGCCCAACACTGCTTAGCTTCCGAGATTAGACGAGATCGGGCGCAATCAGTGTGGTGTGGCCGTAGGCTCTGGGCCTAGTGAGTTTTGTACTTTTAAGCATCTAGTCAGCTAGACCTTGCAGTTTTGAAAGGCAATTGAGAAATGGCTCACTTCCTGAACTTGGAGCACAAAGAAGCCTACAGCACCTGGTATTCCCAGGCGGTCTCCCATCCAGGTACTAACGAGGCCCGACACTGCTTAGCTTCCAAGATCAGACGAGATCGGGCGCATTCAGTGTGGTGTGGCCGTAGGCTCTGGGCCTTGTGAGTTTTGTACTTTTAAGCATCTAGTCGGCTAGACCTTGCAGTTTTGAAAGGCAATTGAGAAATGGCTCACTTCCTGAACTTGAAGCACAAAAAAGCCTACAGCACCTGGTATTCCCAGGCGGTCTCCCATCCAGGTACTAACTAGGCCCGACACTGCTTAGCTTCTGAGACCAGACGAGATCGGGCGCATTCAGTGTGGTGTGGCCGTAGGCTCTGGGCCTAGTGAGTTTTGTACTTTTAAGCATCTAGTCGGCTAGACCTTGCAGTTTTAAAAGGCAATTGAGAAAGGGCTCACTTCCTGAACTTGGAGCACAAAAAAGCCTACAGCACCTGGTATTCCCAGGTAGTCTCCCATCCAGGTACTAACTAGGCCTAACACTGCTTAACTTCCGAGATCAGACGAGATCGGGTGCATTCAGTGTGGTGTGGCCGTAGGCTCTAGGAATGCTAAGAATATTACTCTTATGCATTTGCATTTAGTAAGCTAAGCCATGCAGCCACTTGCAACATGATACCACGCTCATCGCTCGATCAGGCGAGATATATAAGACTGGTGGGCCCATTCAGGACTCCTATGTCTGGTAGGATAACTTTAATTCATCCATCCTGTGTCTGTTGCAGGGAGGTGGAGAGAACAATCAACACAATAATGGTTTTCTTTCATGCCTCTTGAAGGACTCAATATTCTCTGTACTGCATTACATGTGAAAGTCGATTTATTACCCATGAACACACTACCTGTATGCTAATTCTATGTAAAAAGGTAGCTCCAGCCCTCATGATGTTGTCCAACATTTCTGCTATAAAACAGGATACAATTATTTTGGAAACATACCAAATTTGAAAAATAATTGAGAAGTTGCGCAATTACTAATCATGGAGCACAAAAAAGCCTACAGCACCTGGTATTCCCAGGCAGTCTCCCATCCAGGTACTAACTAGGCCCGACATTGCTTAGCTTCCGAGATCAGACGAGATTGGGCGCATTCCGTGTGTTGTGGCCGTAGGCTCTGGTCCTAGTGAGTTTTGTACTTTTAAGCATCTAGTCGGCTAGACGTTGCAGTTTTGAAAGGCAATTGAGAAATGGCTCACTTCCTGAACTTGGAGTACAAAAAAGCCTACAGCACCTGGTATTCCCAGGCGGTCTCCCACCCAGGTACTAACTAGGTCCGACACTGCTTAGCTTCCGAGATCAGACGAGATCGGGCGCAGTCAGTGTGGTGTGGCCGTAGGCTCTGGGCCTAGTGAGTTTTGTACTTTTAAGCATCTAGTCAGCTAGACCTTGCAGTTTTGAAAGGCAATTGAGAAATGGCTCACTTCCTGAACTTGGAGCACAAAAAAGCTTACAGCACCTGGTATTCCCAGGCGGTCTCCCATCCAGGTACTAACTAGGCCCGACACTGCTTAGCTTCCGAGATGAGAAAAGATCGGGCGCAATCAGTGTGGTGTGGCCGTAGGCTCTGGGCCTAGTGAGTTTTGTACTTTTAAGCATCTAGTCAGCTAGACCTTGCAGTTTTGAAAGGCAATTGAGAAATGGCTCACTTCCTGAACTTGGAGCACAAAAAAGCCTACAGCACCTGGTATTCCCAGGCGGTCTCCCATCCAGGTACTAACTAGGCCCGACACTGCTTAGCTTCCGAGATGAGACGAGATCGGGCGCAATCAGTGTGGTGTGGCCGGAGGCTCTGGGCCTAGTGAGTTTTGTACTTTTAAGCATCTAGTCAGCTAGACCTTGCAGTTTTGAAAGGCAATTGAGAAATGGCTCACTTCCTGAACTTGGAGCACAAAAAAGCCTACAGCACCTGGTATTCCCAGGCAGTCTCCCATCCAGGTACTAACTAGGCCTGACACTGCTTAACTTCCAAGATCAGACTAGATCGGGTGCATTCAGTGTGGTGTGGCCGTAGGCTCTAGGAATGCTAAGAATATTACTCTTATGCATTTGCATTTAGTAAGCTAAGCCATGCAGCCACTTGCAACATGATACCACACTCATCGCTCGATCAGGCGAGATATATAAGACTGGTGGGCCCATTCAGGACTCCTATGTCTGGTAGGATAACTTTAATTCATCCATCCTGTGTCTGTTGCAGGGAGGTGGAGAGAACAATCAACACAATAATGGTTTTCTTTCATGCCTCTTGAAGGACTCAATATTCTCTGTACTGCATTACATGTGAAAGTCGATTAATTACCCATGAACACACTACCTGTATGCTAATTCTATGTAAAAAGGTAGCTCCAGCCCTCATGATGTTGTCCAACATTTCCGCTATAAAACAGGATACAATTATTTTGGAAACATACCAAATTTGAAAAATAATTGAGAAGTTGCGCAATTACTAATCATGGAGCACAAAAAAGCCTACAGCACCTGGTATTCCCAGGCAGTCTCCCATCCAGGTACTAACTAGGCCCGACCCTGCTTAGCTTCCGAGATCGGGCGCATTCAGTGTGGTGTGGCCGTAGGCTCTGGGCCTAGTGAGTTTTGTACTTTTAAGCATCTAGTCGGCTAGACCTTGCAGTTTTGAAAGGCAATTGAGAAATGGCTCACTTCCTGAACTTGGAGCCCAAAAATGCCTACAGAACCTGGTATTCCCAGGCGGTCTCCCATCCAGGTACTAACTAGGCCCGACACTGCTTAGCTTCCGAGATCAGACGAGATCGGGCGCAATCAGTGTGGTGTGGCCGTAGGCTCTGGGCCTAGTGAGTTTTGTACTTTTAAGCATCTAGTCAGCTAGACCTTGCAGTTTTGAAAGGCAATTGAGAAATGGCTCACTTCCTGAACTTGGAGCACAAAAAAGCCTACAGCACCTGGTATTCCCAGGCGGTCTCCCATCCAGGTACTAACGAGGCCCGACCCTGCTTAGCTTCTGAGATCGGGCGCATTCAGTGTGGTGTGGCCGTAGGCTCTGGACCTAGTGATTTTTGTACTTTTAAGCATCTAGTCGGCTAGACCTTGCAGTTTTGAAAGGCAATTGAGAAATGGCTCACTTCCTGAACTTGGAGCACAAAAAAAGCCTACAGCACCTGGTATTCCCAGGCGGTCTCCCATCCAGGTACTAACTAGGCCCAACACTGCTTAGCTTCCAAGATCAGACAAGATCGGGCGCAATCAGTGTGGTGTGGCCGTAGGCTCTGGGCCTAGTGAGTTTTGTACTTTTAAGCATCTAGTCAGCTAGACCTTGCAGTTTTGAAAGGCAATTGAGAAATGGCTCACTTCCTGAACTTGGAGCACAAAAAAGCCTACAGCACCTGGTATTCCCACGCAGTCTCCCAACCAGATACTAACGAGGCCCGACACTGCTTAGCTTCAGAGATCAGACGAGATCGGGCGCATTCAGTGTGGTGTGGCCATAGGCTCTGGGCCTTGTGAGTTTTGTACTTTTAAGCATCTAGTCGGCTAGACCTTGCATTTTTGAAAGGCAATTGAGAAATGGCTCACTTCCTGAACTTGGAGTACAAAAAAAGCCTACAGCACCTGGTATTCCCAGGCGGTCTCCCATCCAGGTACTAACTAGGCCCGACACTGCTTAGCTTCTGAGATCAGATGAGATCGGGCGCATTTAGTGTGGTGTGGCCGTAGGCTCTGGGCCTAGTGAGTTTTGTACTTTTAAGCATCTAGTCGGCTAGACCTTGCAGTTTTGAAAGGCAATTGAGAAAGGGCTCACTTCCTGAACTTGGAGCACAAAAAAGCCTACAGCACCTGGTATTCCCAGGCGGTCTCCCATCCAGGTACTAACTAGGCCTAACACTGCTTAACTTCCGAGATCAGACGAGATCGGGTGCATTCAGTGTGGTGTGGCCGTAGGCTGTAGGAATGCTAAGAATATTACTCTTATGCATTTGCATTTAGTAAGCTAAGCCATGCAGCCACTTGCAACATGATACCACGCTCATCGCTCGATCAGGCTCGATCAGGCGAGATATATAAGACTGGTGGGCCCATTCAGGACTCCTATGTCTGGTAGGATAACTTTAATTCATCCATCCTGTGTCTGTTGCAGGGAGGTGGAGAGAACAATCAACACAATAATGGTTTTCTTTCATGCCTCTTGAAGGACTCAATATTCTCTGTACTGCATTACATGTGAAAGTCGATTTATTACCCATGAACACACTACCTGTATGCTAATTCTATGTAAAAAGGTAGCTCCAGCCCTCATGATGTTGTCCAACATTTCTGCTATAAAACAGGATACAATTATTTTGGAAACATACCAAATTTGAAAAATAATTGAGAAGTTGCGCAATTACTAATCATGGAGCACAAAAAAGCCTACAGCACCTGGTATTCCCAGGCAGTCTCCCATCCAGGTACTAACTAGGCCCGACATTGCTTAGCTTCCGAGATCAGACGAGATTGGGCGCATTCAGTGTGGTGTGGCCGTAGGCTCTGGTCCTAGTGAGTTTTGTACTTTTAAGCATCTAGTCGGCTAGACGTTGCAGTTTTGAAAGGCAATTGAGAAATGGCTCACTTCCTGAACTTGGAGTACAAAAAAGCCTACAGCACCTGGTATTCCCAGGCGGTCTCCCACCCAGGTACTAACTAGGTCTGACACTCACTTAGCTTCCGAGATCAGACGAGATCGGGCGCAGTCAGTGTGGTGTGGCCGTAGGCTCTGGGCCTAGTGAGTTTTGTACTTTTAAGCATCTAGTCAGCTAGACCTTGCAGTTTTGAAAGGCAATTGAGAAATGGCTCACTTCCTGAACTTGGAGCACAAAAAAGCCTACAGCACCTGGTATTCCCAGGAGGTCTCCCATCCAGGTACTAACTAGGCCCGACACTGCTTAGCTTCCGAGATGAGACGAGATCGGGCGCAATCAGTGTGGTGTGGCCGTAGGCTCTGGGCCTAGTGAGTTTTGTACTTTTAAGCATCTAGTCAGCTAGACCTTGCAGTTTTGAAAGGCAATTGAGAAATGGCTCACTTCCTGAACTTGGAGCACAAAAAAGCCTACAGCACCTGGTATTCCCAGGCGGTCTCCCATCCAGGTACTAACTAGGCCCGACACTGCTTAGCTTCCGAGATGAGACGAGATCGGGCGCAATCAGTGTGGTGTGGCCGTAGGCTCTGGGCCTAGTGAGTTTTGTACTTTTAAGCATCTAGTCAGCTAGACCTTGCAGTTTTGAAAGGCAATTGAGAAATGGCTCACTTCCTGAACTTGGAGCACAAAAAAGCCTACAGCACCTGGTATTCCCAGGCGGTCTCCCATCCAGGTACTAACGAGGCCCGACCCTGCTTAACTTCCGGGATCGGGCGCATTCAGTGTGGTGTGGCCGTAGGCTCTGGGCCTAGTGAGTTTTGTACTTTTAAGCATCTAGTCGGCTAGACCTTGCAGTTTTGAAAGGCAATTGAGAAATGGCTCACTTCCTGAACTTGGAGCACAAAAAAGCCTACAGCACCTGGTATTCCCAGGCGGTCTCCCATCCAGGTACTAACTAGGCCCAACACTGCTTAGCTTCCGAGATTAGACGAGATCGGGCGCAATCAGTGTGGTGTGGCCGTAGGCTCTGGGCCTAGTGAGTTTTGTACTTTTAAGCATCTAGTCAGCTAGACCTTGCAGTTTTGAAAGGCAATTGAGAAATGGCTCACTTCCTGAACTTGGAGCACAAAGAAGCCTACAGCACCTGGTATTCCCAGGCGGTCTCCCATCCAGGTACTAACGAGGCCCGACACTGCTTAGCTTCCAAGATCAGACGAGATCGGGCGCATTCAGTGTGGTGTGGCCGTAGGCTCTGGGCCTTGTGAGTTTTGTACTTTTAAGCATCTAGTCGGCTAGACCTTGCAGTTTTGAAAGGCAATTGAGAAATGGCTCACTTCCTGAACTTGAAGCACAAAAAAGCCTACAGCACCTGGTATTCCCAGGTAGTCTCCCATCCAGGTACTAACTAGGCCTAACACTGCTTAACTTCCGAGATCAGACGAGATCGGGTGCATTCAGTGTGGTGTGGCCGTAGGCTCTAGGAATGCTAAGAATATTACTCTTATGCATTTGCATTTAGTAAGCTAAGCCATGCAGCCACTTGCAACATGATACCACGCTCATCGCTCGATCAGGCGAGATATATAAGACTGGTGGGCCCATTCAGGACTCCTATGTCTGGTAGGATAACTTTAATTCATCCATCCTGTGTCTGTTGCAGGGAGGTGGAGAGAACAATCAACACAATAATGGTTTTCTTTCATGCCTCTTGAAGGACTCAATATTCTCTGTACTGCATTACATGTGAAAGTCGATTTATTACCCATGAACACACTACCTGTATGCTAATTCTATGTAAAAAGGTAGCTCCAGCCCTCATGATGTTGTCCAACATTTCTGCTATAAAACAGGATACAATTATTTTGGAAACATACCAAATTTGAAAAATAATTGAGAAGTTGCGCAATTACTAATCATGGAGCACAAAAAAGCCTACAGCACCTGGTATTCCCAGGCAGTCTCCCATCCAGGTACTAACTAGGCCCGACATTGCTTAGCTTCCGAGATCAGACGAGATTGGGCGCATTCCGTGTGTTGTGGCCGTAGGCTCTGGTCCTAGTGAGTTTTGTACTTTTAAGCATCTAGTCGGCTAGACGTTGCAGTTTTGAAAGGCAATTGAGAAATGGCTCACTTCCTGAACTTGGAGTACAAAAAAGCCTACAGCACCTGGTATTCCCAGGCGGTCTCCCACCCAGGTACTAACTAGGTCCGACACTGCTTAGCTTCCGAGATCAGACGAGATCGGGCGCAGTCAGTGTGGTGTGGCCGTAGGCTCTGGGCCTAGTGAGTTTTGTACTTTTAAGCATCTAGTCAGCTAGACCTTGCAGTTTTGAAAGGCAATTGAGAAATGGCTCACTTCCTGAACTTGGAGCACAAAAAAGCTTACAGCACCTGGTATTCCCAGGCGGTCTCCCATCCAGGTACTAACTAGGCCCGACACTGCTTAGCTTCCGAGATGAGAAAAGATCGGGCGCAATCAGTGTGGTGTGGCCGTAGGCTCTGGGCCTAGTGAGTTTTGTACTTTTAAGCATCTAGTCAGCTAGACCTTGCAGTTTTGAAAGGCAATTGAGAAATGGCTCACTTCCTGAACTTGGAGCACAAAAAAGCCTACAGCACCTGGTATTCCCAGGCGGTCTCCCATCCAGGTACTAACTAGGCCCGACACTGCTTAGCTTCCGAGATGAGACGAGATCGGGCGCAATCAGTGTGGTGTGGCCGGAGGCTCTGGGCCTAGTGAGTTTTGTACTTTTAAGCATCTAGTCAGCTAGACCTTGCAGTTTTGAAAGGCAATTGAGAAATGGCTCACTTCCTGAACTTGGAGCACAAAAAAGCCTACAGCACCTGGTATTCCCAGGCGGTCTCCCATCCAGGTACTAACGAGGCCCGACCCTGCTTAGCTTCCGAGATCGGGCGCATTCAGTGTGGTGTGGCCGTAGGCTCTGGGCTTAGTGAGTTTTGTACTTTTAAGCATCTAGTCGGCTAGACCTTGCAGTTTTGAAAGGCAATTGAGAAATGGCTCACTTCCTGAACTTGGAGCACAAAAAAGCCTACAGCACCTGGTATTCCCAGGCGGTCTCCCATCCAGGTACTAACTAGGCCCGACACTGCTTAGCTTCTGAGATTAGACGAGATCGGGTGCAATCAGTGTGGTGTGGCCGTAGGCTCTGGGCCTAGTGAGTTTTGTACTTTTAAGCATCTAGTCAGCTAGACCTTGCAGTTTTGAAAGGCAATTGAGAAATGGCTCACTTCCTGAACTTGGAGCACAAAAAAGCCTACAGCACCTGGTATTCCCAGGCGGTCTCCCATCCAGGTACTAACGAGGCCCGACACTGCTTAGCTTCCAAGATCAGACGAGATCGGGCGCATTCAGTGTGGTGTGGCCGTAGGCTCTGGGCCTTGTGAGTTTTGTACTTTTAAGCATCTAGTCGGCTAGACCTTGCAGTTTTGAAAGGCAATTGAGAAATGGCTCACTTCCTGAACTTGGAGCACAAAAAAGCCTACAGCACCTGGTATTCCCAGGCGGTCTCCCATCCAGGTACTAACTAGGCCCGACACTGCTTAGCTTCTGAGATCAGACGAGATCTGGCGCATTCAGTGTGGTGTGGCCGTAGGCTCTGGGCCTAGTGAGTTTTGTACTTTTAAGCATCTAGTCGGCTAGACCTTGCAGTTTTAAAAGGCAATTGAGAAAGGGCTCACTTCCTGAACTTGGAGCACAAAAAAGCCTACAGCACCTGGTATTCCCAGGCGGTCTCCCATCCAGGTACTAACTAGGCCTGACACTGCTTAACTTCCGAGATCAGATCAGATCGGGTGCATTCAGTGTGGTGTGGCCGTAGGCTCTAGGAATGCTAAGAATATTACTCTTATGCATTTGCATTTAGTAAGCTAAGCCATGCAGCCACTTGCAACATGATACCATGCTCATCGCTCGATCAGGCGAGATATATAAGACTGGTGGGCCCATTCAGGACTCCTATGTCTGGTAGGATAACTTTAATTCATCCATCCTGTGTCTGTTGCAGGGAGGTGGAGAGAACAATCAACACAATAATGGTTTTCTTTCATGCCTCTTGAAGGACTCAATATTCTCTGTACTGCATTACATGTGAAAGTGGATTTATTACCCATGAACACACTACCTGTATGCTAATTCTATGTAAAAAGGTAGCTCCAGCCCTCATGATGTTGTCCAACATTTCTGCTATAAAACAGGATACAATTATTTTGGAAACATACCAAATTTGAAAAATAATTGAGAAGTTGCGCAATTACTAATCATGGAGCACAAAAAAGCCTACAGCACCTGGTATTCCCAGGCGGTCTCCCATCCAGGTACTAACTAGGCCCGACACTGCTTAGCTTCCGAGATGAGACGAGATCGGGCGCAATCAGTGTGGTGTGGCCGTAGGCTCTGGGCCTAGTGAGTTTTGTACTTTTAAGCATCTAGTCGGCTAGACCTTGCAGTTTTGAAAGGCAATTGAGAAATGACTCACTTCCTGAACTTGGAGCACAAAAAAGCCTACAGCACCTGGTATTCCCAGGCGGTCTCCCATCCAGGTACTAACGAGGCCCGACACTGCTTAGCTTCCGAGATCAGACGAGATCGGGCGCATTCAGTGTGGTGTGGCCGTAGGCTCTGGGCCTTGTGAGTTTTGTACTTTTAAGCATCTAGTCGGCTAGACCTTGCAGTTTTGAAAGGCAATTGAGAAATGGCTCACTTCCTGAACTTGGAGCACAAAAAAGCCTACAGCACCTGGTATTCCCACGCGGTCTCCCATCCAGGTACTAACGAGGCCCGACACTGCTTAGCTTCCGAGATCAGACGAGATCGGGCGCATTCAGTGTGGTGTGGCCGTAGGCTCTGGGCCTTGTGAGTTTTGTACTTTTAAGCATCTAGTCGGCTAGACCTTGCAGTTTTGAAAGGCAATTGAGAAATGGCTCACTTCCTGAACTTGGAGTACAAAAAAAGCCTACAGCACCTGGTATTCCCAGGCGGTCTCCCATCCAGGTACTAACTAGGCCCGACACTGCTTAGCTTCTGAGATCAGATGAGATCGGGCGCATTTAGTGTGGTGTGGCCGTAGTCTCTGGGCCTAGTGAGTTTTGTACTTTTAAGCATCTAGTCGGCTAGACCTTGCAGTTTTGAAAGGCAATTGAGAAAGGGCTCACTTCCTGAACTTGGAGCACAAAAAAGCCTACAGCACCTGGTATTCCCAGGCGGTCTCCCATCCAGGTACTAACTAGGCCTAACACTGCTTAACTTCCGAGATCAGACGAGATCGGGTGCATTCAGTGTGGTGTGGCCGTAGGCTCTAGGAATGCTAAGAATATTACTCTTATGCATTTGCATTTAGTAAGTTAAGCCATGCAGCCACTTGCAACATGATACCACGCTCATCGCTCGACCAGGCGAGATATATAAGACTGGTGGGCCCATTCAGGACTCCTATGTCTGGTAGGATAACTTTAATTCATCCATCCTGTGTCTGTTGCAGGGAGGTGGAGAGAACAATCAACACAATAATGGTTTTCTTTCATGCCTCTTGAAGGACTCAATATTCTCTGTACTGCATTACATGTGAAAGTCGATTAATTACCCATGAACACACTACCTATATGCTAATTCTATGTAAAAAGGTAGCTCCAGCCCTCATGATGTTGTCCAACATTTCCGCTATAAAAAAGGATACAATTATTTTGGAAACATACCAAATTTGAAAAATAATTGAGAAGTTGCGCAATTACTAATCATGGAGCACAAAAAAGCCTACAGCACCTGGTATTCCCAGGCAGCCTCCCATCCAGGTACTAACTAGGCCCGACCCTGCTTAGCTTCCGAGATCAGACGAAATCGGGCACAATCAGTGTGGTGTGGCCGTAGGCTCTGGGCCTAGTGAGTTTTGTACTTTTAAGCATCTAGTCAGCTAGACCTTGCAGTTTTGAAAGGCAATTGAGAAATGGCTCACTTCCTGAACTTGGAGCACAAAAAAGCCTACAGCACCTGGTATTCCCAGGCGGTCTCCCATCCAGGTACTAACGAGGCCTGACCCTGCTTAGCTTCTGAGATCGGGCGCATTCAGTGTGGTGTGGCCATAGGCTCTGGGCCTTGTGAGTTTTGTACTTTTAAGCATCTAGTCGGCTAGACCTTGCAGTTTTGAAAGGCAATTGAGAAAGGGCTCACTTCCTGAACTTGGAGCACAAAAAAGCCTACAGCACCTGGTATTCCCAGGCGGTCTCCCATCCAGGTACTAACTAGGCCTAACACTGCTTAACTTCCGAGATCAGACGAGAACGGGTGCATTCAGTGTGGTGTGGCCGTAGGCTCTAGGAATGCTAAGAATATTACTCTTATGCATTTGCATTTAGTAAGCTAAGCCATGCAGCCACTTGCAACATGATACCACGCTCATCGCTCGATCAGGCTCGATATATAAGACTGGTGGGCCCATTCAGGACTCCTATGTCTGGTAGGATAACTTTAATTCATCCATCCTGTGTCTGTTGCAGGGAGGTGGAGAGAACAATCAACACAATAATGGTTTTCTTTCATGCCTCTTGAAGGACTCAATATTCTCTGTACTGCATTACATGTGAAAGTCGATTTATTACCCATGAACACACTACCTGTATGCTAATTCTATGTAAAAAGGTAGCTCCAGCCCTCATGATGTTGTCCAACATTTCTGCTATAAAACAGGATACAATTATTTTGGAAACATACCAAATTTGAAAAATAATTGAGAAGTTGCGCAATTACTAATCATGGAGCACAAAAAAGCCTACAGCACCTGGTATTCCCAGGCAGTCTCCCATCCAGGTACTAACTAGGCCCGACATTGCTTAGTTTCCGAGATCAGACAAGATTGGGCGCATTCAGTGTGGTGTGGCCGTAGGCTCTGGTCCTAGTGAGTTTTGTACTTTTAAGCATCTAGTCGGCTAGACGTTGCAGTTTTGAAAGGCAATTGAGAAATGGCTCACTTCCTGAACTTGGAGTACAAAAAAGCCTACAGCACCTGGTATTCCCAGGCGGTCTCCCACCCAGGTACTAACTAGGTCCAACACTGCTTATCTTCCGAGATCAGACGCAGTCAGTGTGGTGTGGCCGTAGGCTCTGGGCCTAGTGAGTTTTGTACTTTTAAGCATCTAGTCAGCTAGACCTTGCAGTTTTGAAAGGCAATTGAGAAATGGCTCACTTCCTGAACTTGGAGCACAAAAAAGCCTACAGCACCTGGTATTCCCAGGCGGTCTCCCATCCAGGTACTAACTAGGCCCGACACTGCTTAGCTTCCGAGATGAGACGAGATCGGGCGCAATCAGTGTGGTGTGGCCGTAGGCTCTGGGCCTAGTGAGTTTTGTACTTTTAAGCATCTAGTCAGCTAGACCTTGCAGTTTTGAAAGGCAATTGAGAAATGGCTCACTTCCTGAACTTGGAGCACAAAAAAGCCTACAGCACCTGGTATTCCCAGGCGGTCTCCCATCCAGGTACTAACTAGGCCCGACACTGCTTAGCTTCCGAGATGAGACGAGATCGGGCGCAATCAGTGTGGTGTGGCCGTAGGCTCTGGGCCTAGTGAGTTTTGTACTTTTAAGCATCTAGTCAGCTAGACCTTGCAGTTTTGAAAGGCAATTGAGAAATGGCTCACTTCCTGAACTTGGAGTACAAAAAAGCCTACAGCACCTGGTATTCCCAGGCGGTCTCCCACCCAGGTACTAACTAGGTCCGACACTGCTTAGCTTCCGAGATCAGACGAGATCGGGCGCAGTCAGTGTGGTGTGGCCGCAGGCTCTGGGCCTAGTGAGTTTTGTACTTTTAAGCATCTAGTCAGCTAGACCTTGCAGTTTTAAAAGGCAATTGAGAAATGGCTCACTTCCTGAAATTGGAGCACAAAAAAGCCTACAGCACCTGGTATTCCCAGGCGGTCTCCCATCCAGGTACTAACAAGGCACAACACTGCTTAGCTTCCGAGATCAGACGAGATCGGGCGCATTCAGTGTGGTGTGGCCGTAGGCTCTGGGCCTTGTGAGTTTTGTACTTTTAAGCATCTAGTCGGCTAGACCTTGCAGTTTTGAAAGGCAATTGAGAAATGGCTCACTTCCTGAACTTGGAGTACAAAAAAAGCCTACAGCACCTGGTATTCCCAGGCGGTCTCCCATCCAGGTACTAACTAGGCCCGACACTGCTTAGCTTCTGAGATCAGGCGCATTCAGTGTGGTGTGGCCGTAGGCTCTGGGCCTAGTGAGTTTTGTACTTTTAAGCATCTAGTCGGCTAGACCTTGCAGTTTTGAAAGGCAATTGAGAAATGGCTCACTTCCTGAACTTGGAGCACAAAAAAGCCTACAGCACCTGGTATTCCCAGGCGGTCTCCCATCCAGGTACTAACTAGGCCCGTCACTGCTTAGCTTCCGAGATTAGACGAGATCGGGCGCAATCAGTGTGGTGTGGCCGTAGGCTCTGGGCCTAGTGAGTTTTGTACTTTTAAGCATCTAGTCAGCTAGACCTTGCAGTTTTGAAAGGCAATTGAGAAATGGCTCACTTCCTGAACTTGGAGCACAAAAAAGCCTACAGCACCTGGTATTCCCAGGCGGTCTCCCATCCAGGTACTAACGAGGCCCGACACTGCTTAGCTTCCGAGATCAGACGAGATCGGGCGCATTCAGTGTGGTGTGGCCGTAGGCTCTGGCCCTTGTGAGTTTTGTACTTTTAAGCATCTAGTCGGCTAGACCTTGCAGTTTTGAAAGGCAATTGAGAAATGGCTCACTTCCTGAACTTGGAGCACAAAAAAGCCTACAGCACCTGGTATTCCCACGCGGTCTCCCATCCAGGTACTAACGAGGCCCGACACTGCTTAGCTTCCGAGATCAGACGAGATCGGGCGCATTCAGTGTGGTGTGGCCGTAGGCTCTGGGCCTTGTGAGTTTTGTACTTTTAAGCATCTAGTCGGCTAGACCTTGCAGTTTTGAAAGGCAATTGAGAAAGGGCTCACTTCCTGAACTTGGAGCACAAAAAAGCCTACAGCACCTGGTATTCCCAGGCGGTCTCCCATCCAGGTACTAACTAGGCCTAACACTGCTTAACTTCCGAGATCAGACGAGATCGGGTGCATTCAGTGTGGTGTGGCCGTAGCCTCTAGGAATGCTAAGAATATTACTCTTATGCATTTGCATTTAGTAAGCTAAGCCATGCAGCCACTTGCAACATGATACCACGCTCATCGCTCGATCAGGCTCGATCAGGCGAGATATATAAGACTGGTGGGCCCATTCAGGACTCCTATGTCTGGTAGGATAACTTTAATTCATCCATCCTGTGTCTGTTGCAGGGAGGTGGAGAGAACAATCAACACAATAATGGTTTTCTTTCATGCCTCTTGAAGGACTCAATATTCTCTGTACTGCATTACATGTGAAAGTCGATTTATTACCCATGAACACACTACCTGTATGCTAATTCTATGTAAAAAGGTAGCTCCAGCCCTCATGATGTTGTCCAACATTTCTGCTATAAAACAGGATACAATTATTTTGGAAACATACCAAATTTGAAAAATAATTGAGAAGTTGCGCAATTACTAATCATGGAGCACAAAAAAGCCTACAGCACCTGGTATTCCCAGGCAGTCTCCCATCCAGGTACTAACTAGGCCCGACATTGCTTAGCTTCCGAGATCAGACGAGATTGGGCGCATTCAGTGTGGTGTGGCCGTAGGCTCTGGTCCTAGTGAGTTTTGTACTTTTAAGCATCTAGTCGGCTAGACGTTGCAGTTTTGAAAGGCAATTGAGAAATGGCTCACTTCCTGAACTTGGAGTACAAAAAAGCCTACAGCACCTGGTATTCCCAGGCGGTCTCCCACCCAGGTACTAACTAGGTCCAACACTGCTTAGCTTCCGAGATCAGACGAGATCAGGCGCAGTCAGTGTGGTGTGGCCGTAGGCTCTGGGCCTAGTGAGTTTTGTACTTTTAAGCATCTAGTCAGCTAGACCTTGCAGTTTTGAAAGGCAATTGAGAAATGGCTCACTTCCTGAACTTGGAGCACAAAAAAGCCTACAGCACCTGGTATTCCCAGGCGGTCTCCCATCCAGGTACTAACTAGGCCCGACACTGCTTAGCTTCCGAGATGAGACGAGATCGGGCGCAATCAGTGTGGTGTGGCCGTAGGCTCTGGGCCTAGTGAGTTTTGTACTTTTAAGCATCTAGTCGGCTAGACCTTGCAGTTTTGAAAGGCAATTGAGAAATGGCTCACTTCCTGAACTTGGAGCACAAAAAAGCCTACAGCCCCTGGTATTCCCAGGCGGTCTCCCATCCAGGTACTAACTAGGCCCGTCACTGCTTAGCTTCCGAGATTAGACGAGATCGGGCGCAATCAGTGTGGTGTGGCCGTAGGCTCTGGGCCTAGTGAGTTTTGTACTTTTAAGCATCTAGTCAGCTAGACCTTGCAGTTTTGAAAGGCAATTGAGAAATGGCTCACTTCCTGAACTTGGAGCACAAAAAAGCCTACAGCACCTGGTATTCCCAGGCGGTCTCCCATCCAGGTACTAACGAGGCCCGACACTGCTTAGCTTCCGAGATCAGACGAGATCGGGCGCATTCAGTGTGGTGTGGCCGTAGGCTCTGGGCCTTGTGAGTTTTGTACTTTTAAGCATCTAGTCGGCTAGACCTTGCAGTTTTGAAAGGCAATTGAGAAATGGCTCACTTCCTGAACTTGGAGCACAAAAAAGCCTACAGCACCTGGTATTCCCACGCGGTCTCCCATCCAGGTACTAACGAGGCCCGACACTGCTTAGTTTCCGAGATCAGACGAGATCGGGCGCATTCAGTGTGGTGTGGCCGTAGGCTCTGGGCCTTGTGAGTTTTGTACTTTTAAGCATCTAGTCGGCTAGACCTTGCAGTTTTGAAAGGCAATTGAGAAAGGGCTCACTTCCTGAACTTGGAGCACAAAAAAGCCTACAGCACCTGGTATTCCCAGGCGGTCTCCCATCCAGGTACTAACTAGGCCTAACACTGCTTAACTTCCGAGATCAGACGAGATCGGGTGCATTCAGTGTGGTGTGGCCGTAGACTCTAGGAATGCTAAGAATATTACTCTTATGCATTTGCATTTAGTAAGCTAAGCCATGCAGCCACTTGCAACATGATACCACGCTCATCGCTCGATCAGGCTCGATCAGGCGAGATATATAAGACTGGTGGGCCCATTCAGGACTCCTATGTCTGGTAGGATAACTTTAATTCATCCATCCTGTGTCTGTTGCAGGGAGGTGGAGAGAACAATCAACACAATAATGGTTTTCTTTCATGCCTCTTGAAGGACTCAATATTCTCTGTACTGCATTACATGTGAAAGTCGATTAATTACCCATGAACACACTACCTGTATGCTAATTCTATGTAAAAAGGTAGCTCCAGCCCTCATGATGTTGTCCAACATTTCCGCTATAAAACAGGATACAATTATTTTGGAAACATACCAAATTTGAAAAATAATTGAGAAGTTGCGCAATTACTAATCATGGAGCACAAAAAAGCCTACAGCACCTGGTATTCCCAGGCAGTCTCCCATCCAGGTACTAACTAGGCCCGACCCTGCTTAGCTTCCGAGATCGGGCGCATTCAGTGTGGTGTGGCCGTAGGCTCTGGGCCTAGTGAGTTTTGTACTTTTAAGCATCTAGTCGGCTAGACCTTGCAGTTTTGAAAGGCAATTGAGAAATGGCTCACTTCCTGAACTTGGAGCCCAAAAATGCCTACAGAACCTGGTATTCCCAGGCGGTCTCCCATCCAGGTACTAACTAGGCCCGACACTGCTTAGCTTCCGAGATCAGACGAGATCGGGCGCAATCAGTGTGGTGTGGCCGTAGGCTCTGGGCCTAGTGAGTTTTGTACTTTTAAGCATCTAGTCAGCTAGACCTTGCAGTTTTGAAAGGCAATTGAGAAATGGCTCACTTCCTGAACTTGGAGCACAAAAAAGCCTACAGCACCTGGTATTCCCAGGCGGTCTCCCATCCAGGTACTAACGAGGCCCGACCCTGCTTAGCTTCTGAGATCGGGCGCATTCAGTGTGGTGTGGCCGTAGGCTCTGGACCTAGTGATTTTTGTACTTTTAAGCATCTAGTCGGCTAGACCTTGCAGTTTTGAAAGGCAATTGAGAAATGGCTCACTTCCTGAACTTGGAGCACAAAAAAAGCCTACAGCACCTGGTATTCCCAGGCGGTCTCCCATCCAGGTACTAACTAGGCCCAACACTGCTTAGCTTCCAAGATCAGACAAGATCGGGCGCAATCAGTGTGGTGTGGCCGTAGGCTCTGGGCCTAGTGAGTTTTGTACTTTTAAGCATCTAGTCAGCTAGACCTTGCAGTTTTGAAAGGCAATTGAGAAATGGCTCACTTCCTGAACTTGGAGCACAAAAAAGCCTACAGCACCTGGTATTCCCACGCAGTCTCCCAACCAGATACTAACGAGGCCCGACACTGCTTAGCTTCAGAGATCAGACGAGATCGGGCGCATTCAGTGTGGTGTGGCCATAGGCTCTGGGCCTTGTGAGTTTTGTACTTTTAAGCATCTAGTCGGCTAGACCTTGCATTTTTGAAAGGCAATTGAGAAATGGCTCACTTCCTGAACTTGGAGTACAAAAAAAGCCTACAGCACCTGGTATTCCCAGGCGGTCTCCCATCCAGGTACTAACTAGGCCCGACACTGCTTAGCTTCTGAGATCAGATGAGATCGGGCGCATTTAGTGTGGTGTGGCCGTAGGCTCTGGGCCTAGTGAGTTTTGTACTTTTAAGCATCTAGTCGGCTAGACCTTGCAGTTTTGAAAGGCAATTGAGAAAGGGCTCACTTCCTGAACTTGGAGCACAAAAAAGCCTACAGCACCTGGTATTCCCAGGCGGTCTCCCATCCAGGTACTAACTAGGCCTAACACTGCTTAACTTCCGAGATCAGATGCATTCAGTGTGGTGTGGCCGTAGGCTCTAGGAATGCTAAGAATATTACTCTTATGCATTTGCATTTAGTAAGCTAAGCCATGCAGCCACTTGCAACATGATACCACGCTCATCGCTCGATCAGGCTCGATCAGGCGAGATATATAAGACTGGTGGGCCCATTCAGGACTCCTATGTCTGGTAGGATAACTTTAATTCATCCATCCTGTGTCTGTTGTAGGGAGGTGGAGAGAACAATCAACACAATAATGGTTTTCTTTCATGCCTCTTGAAGGACTCAATATTCTCTGTACTGCATTACATGTGAAAGTCGATTTATTACCCATGAACACACTACCTGTATGCTAATTCTATGTAAAAAGGTAGCTCCAGCCCTCATGATGTTGTCCAACATTTCTGCTATAAAACAGGATACAATTATTTTGGAAACATACCAAATTTGAAAAATAATTGAGAAGTTGCGCAATTACTAATCATGGAGCACAAAAAAGCCTACAGCACCTGGTATTCCCAGGCAGTCTCCCATCCAGGTACTAACTAGGCCCGACATTGCTTAGCTTCCGAGATCAGACGAGATTGGGCGCATTCAGTGTGGTGTGGCCGTAGGCTCTGGTCCTAGTGAGTTTTGTACTTTTAAGCATCTAGTCGGCTAGACGTTGCAGTTTTGAAAGGCAATTGAGAAATGGCTCACTTCCTGAACTTGGAGTACAAAAAAGCCTACAGCACCTGGTATTCCCAGGCGGTCTCCCACCCAGGTACTAACTAGGTCCGACACTGCTTAGCTTCCGAGATCAGACGAGATCGGGCGCAGTCAGTGTGGTGTGGCCGTAGGCTCTGGGCCTAGTGAGTTTTGTACTTTTAAGCATCTAGTCAGCTAGACCTTGCAGTTTTGAAAGGCAATTGAGAAATGGCTCACTTCCTGAACTTGGAGCACAAAAAAGCCTACAGCACCTGGTATTCCCAGGAGGTCTCCCATCCAGGTACTAACTAGGCCCGACACTGCTTAGCTTCCGAGATGAGACGAGATCGGGCGCAATCAGTGTGGTGTGGCCGTAGGCTCTGGGCCTAGTGAGTTTTGTACTTTTAAGCATCTAGTCAGCTAGACCTTGCAGTTTTGAAAGGCAATTGAGAAATGGCTCACTTCCTGAACTTGGAGCACAAAAAAGCCTACAGCACCTGGTATTCCCAGGCGGTCTCCCATCCAGGTACTAACTAGGCCCGACACTGCTTAGCTTCCGAGATGAGACGAGATCGGGCGCAATCAGTGTGGTGTGGCCGTAGGCTCTGGGCCTAGTGAGTTTTGTACTTTTAAGCATCTAGTCAGCTAGACCTTGCAGTTTTGAAAGGCAATTGAGAAATGGCTCACTTCCTGAACTTGGAGCACAAAAAAGCCTACAGCACCTGGTATTCCCAGGCGGTCTCCCATCCAGGTACTAACGAGGCCCGACCCTGCTTAACTTCCGGGATCGGGCGCATTCAGTGTGGTGTGGCCGTAGGCTCTGGGCCTAGTGAGTTTTGTACTTTTAAGCATCTAGTCGGCTAGACCTTGCAGTTTTGAAAGGCAATTGAGAAATGGCTCACTTCCTGAACTTGGAGCACAAAAAAGCCTACAGCACCTGGTATTCCCAGGCGGTCTCCCATCCAGGTACTAACTAGGCCCGACACTGCTTAGCTTCCGAGATTAGACGAGATCGGGCGCAATCAGTGTGGTGTGGCCGTAGGCTCTGGGCCTAGTGAGTTTTGTACTTTTAAGCATCTAGTCAGCTAGACCTTGCAGTTTTGAAAGGCAATTGAGAAATGGCTCACTTCCTGAACTTGGAGCACAAAGAAGCCTACAGCACCTGGTATTCCCAGGCGGTCTCCCATCCAGGTACTAACGAGGCCCGACACTGCTTAGCTTCCAAGATCAGACGAGATCGGGCGCATTCAGTGTGGTGTGGCTGTAGGCTCTGGGCCTTGTGAGTTTTGTACTTTTAAGCATCTAGTCGGCTAGACCTTGCAGTTTTGAAAGGCAATTGAGAAATGGCTCACTTCCTGAACTTGAAGCACAAAAAAGCCTACAGCACCTGGTATTCCCAGGCGGTCTCCCATCCAGGTACTAACTAGGCCCGACACTGCTTAGCTTCTGAGACCAGACGAGATCGGGCGCATTCAGTGTGGTGTGGCCGTAGGCTCTGGGCCTAGTGAGTTTTGTACTTTTAAGCATCTAGTCGGCTAGACCTTGCAGTTTTAAAAGGCAATTGAGAAAGGGCTCACTTCCTGAACTTGGAGCACAAAAAAGCCTACAGCACCTGGTATTCCCAGGTAGTCTCCCATCCAGGTACTAACTAGGCCTAACACTGCTTAACTTCCGAGATCAGACGAGATCGGGTGCATTCAGTGTGGTGTGGCCGTAGGCTCTAGGAATGCTAAGAATATTACTCTTATGCATTTGCATTTAGTAAGCTAAGCCATGCAGCCACTTGCAACATGATACCACGCTCATCGCTCGATCAGGCGAGATATATAAGACTGGTGGGCCCATTCAGGACTCCTATGTCTGGTAGGATAACTTTAATTCATCCATCCTGTGTCTGTTGCAGGGAGGTGGAGAGAACAATCAACACAATAATGGTTTTCTTTCATGCCTCTTGAAGGACTCAATATTCTCTGTACTGCATTACATGTGAAAGTCGATTTATTACCCATGAACACACTACCTGTATGCTAATTCTATGTAAAAAGGTAGCTCCAGCCCTCATGATGTTGTCCAACATTTCTGCTATAAAACAGGATACAATTATTTTGGAAACATACCAAATTTGAAAAATAATTGAGAAGTTGCGCAATTACTAATCATGGAGCACAAAAAAGCCTACAGCACCTGGTATTCCCAGGCAGTCTCCCATCCAGGTACTAACTAGGCCCGACATTGCTTAGCTTCCGAGATCAGACGAGATTGGGCGCATTCCGTGTGTTGTGGCCGTAGGCTCTGGTCCTAGTGAGTTTTGTACTTTTAAGCATCTAGTCGGCTAGACGTTGCAGTTTTGAAAGGCAATTGAGAAATGGCTCACTTCCTGAACTTGGAGTACAAAAAAGCCTACAGCACCTGGTATTCCCAGGCGGTCTCCCACCCAGGTACTAACTAGGTCCGACACTGCTTAGCTTCCGAGATCAGACGAGATCGGGCGCAGTCAGTGTGGTGTGGCCGTAGGCTCTGGGCCTAGTGAGTTTTGTACTTTTAAGCATCTAGTCAGCTAGACCTTGCAGTTTTGAAAGGCAATTGAGAAATGGCTCACTTCCTGAACTTGGAGCACAAAAAAAGCTTACAGCACCTGGTATTCCCAGGCGGTCTCCCATCCAGGTACTAACTAGGCCCGACACTGCTTAGCTTCCGAGATGAGAAAAGATCGGGCGCAATCAGTGTGGTGTGGCCGTAGGCTCTGGGCCTAGTGAGTTTTGTACTTTTAAGCATCTAGTCAGCTAGACCTTGCAGTTTTGAAAGGCAATTGAGAAATGGCTCACTTCCTGAACTTGGAGCACAAAAAAGCCTACAGCACCTGGTATTCCCAGGCGGTCTCCCATCCAGGTACTAACTAGGCCCGACACTGCTTAGCTTCCGAGATGAGACGAGATCGGGCGCAATCAGTGTGGTGTGGCCGGAGGCTCTGGGCCTAGTGAGTTTTGTACTTTTAAGCATCTAGTCAGCTAGACCTTGCAGTTTTGAAAGGCAATTGAGAAATGGCTCACTTCCTGAACTTGGAGCACAAAAAAGCCTACAGCACCTGGTATTCCCAGGCGGTCTCCCATCCAGGTACTAACGAGGCCCGACCCTGCTTAGCTTCCGAGATCGGGCGCATTCAGTGTGGTGTGGCCGTAGGCTCTGGGCTTAGTGAGTTTTGTACTTTTAAGCATCTAGTCGGCTAGACCTTGCAGTTTTGAAAGGCAATTGAGAAATGGCTCACTTCCTGAACTTGGAGCACAAAAAAGCCTACAGCACCTGGTATTCCCAGGCGGTCTCCCATCCAGGTACTAACTAGGCCCGACACTGCTTAGCTTCTGAGATTAGACGAGATCGGGTGCAATCAGTGTGGTGTGGCCGTAGGCTCTGGGCCTAGTGAGTTTTGTACTTTTAAGCATCTAGTCAGCTAGACCTTGCAGTTTTGAAAGGCAATTGAGAAATGGCTCACTTCCTGAACTTGGAGCACAAAAAAGCCTACAGCACCTGGTATTCCCAGGCGGTCTCCCATCCAGGTACTAACGAGGCCCGACACTGCTTAGCTTCCAAGATCAGACGAGATCGGGCGCATTCAGTGTGGTGTGGCCGTAGGCTCTGGGCCTTGTGAGTTTTGTACTTTTAAGCATCTAGTCGGCTAGACCTTGCAGTTTTGAAAGGCAATTGAGAAATGGCTCACTTCCTGAACTTGGAGCACAAAAAAGCCTACAGCACCTGGTATTCCCAGGCGGTCTCCCATCCAGGTACTAACTAGGCCCGACACTGCTTAGCTTCTGAGATCAGACGAGATCTGGCGCATTCAGTGTGGTGTGGCCGTAGGCTCTGGGCCTAGTGAGTTTTGTACTTTTAAGCATCTAGTCGGCTAGACCTTGCAGTTTTAAAAGGCAATTGAGAAAGGGCTCACTTCCTGAACTTGGAGCACAAAAAAGCCTACAGCACCTGGTATTCCCAGGCGGTCTCCCATCCAGGTACTAACTAGGCCTGACACTGCTTAACTTCCAAGATCAGATCAGATCGGGTGCATTCAGTGTGGTGTGGCCGTAGGCTCTAGGAATGCTAAGAATATTACTCTTATGCATTTGCATTTAGTAAGCTAAGCCATGCAGCCACTTGCAACATGATACCACGCTCATCGCTCGATCAGGCGAGATATATAAGACTGGTGGGCCCATTCAGGACTCCTATGTCTGGTAGGATAACTTTAATTCATCCATCCTGTGTCTGTTGCAGGGAGGTGGAGAGAACAATCAACACAATAATGGTTTTCTTTCATGCCTCTTGAAGGACTCAATATTCTCTGTACTGCATTACATGTGAAAGTGGATTTATTACCCATGAACACACTACCTGTATGCTAATTCTATGTAAAAAGGTAGCTCCAGCCCTCATGATGTTGTCCAACATTTCTGCTATAAAACAGGATACAATTATTTTGGAAACATACCAAATTTGAAAAATAATTGAGAAGTTGCGCAATTACTAATCATGGAGCACAAAAAAGCCTACAGCACCTGGTATTCCCAGGCGGTCTCCCATCCAGGTACTAACTAGGCCCGACACTGCTTAGCTTCCGAGATGAGACAAGATCGGGCGCAATCAGTGTGGTGTGGCCGTAGGCTCTGGGCCTAGTGAGTTTTGTACTTTTAAGCATCTAGTCGGCTAGACCTTGCAGTTTTGAAAGGCAATTGAGAAATGACTCACTTCCTGAACTTGGAGCACAAAAAAGCCTACAGCACCTGGTATTCCCAGGCGGTCTCCCATCCAGGTACTAACGAGGCCCGACACTGCTTAGCTTCCGAGATCAGACGAGATCGGGCGCATTCAGTGTGGTGTGGCCGTAGGCTCTGGGCCTTGTGAGTTTTGTACTTTTAAGCATCTAGTCGGCTAGACCTTGCAGTTTTGAAAGGCAATTGAGAAATGGCTCACTTCCTGAACTTGGAGCACAAAAAAGCCTACAGCACCTGGTATTCCCACGCGGTCTCCCATCCAGGTACTAACGAGGCCCGACACTGCTTAGCTTCCGAGATCAGACGAGATTGGGCGCATTCAGTGTGGTGTGGCCGTAGGCTCTGGGCCTTGTGAGTTTTGTACTTTTAAGCATCTAGTCGGCTAGACCTTGCAGTTTTGAAAGGCAATTGAGAAATGGCTCACTTCCTGAACTTGGAGTACAAAAAAAGCCTACAGCACCTGGTATTCCCAGGCGGTCTCCCATCCAGGTACTAACTAGGCCCGACACTGCTTAGCTTCTGAGATCAGATGAGATCGGGCGCATTTAGTGTGGTGTGGCCGTAGTCTCTGGGCCTAGTGAGTTTTGTACTTTTAAGCATCTAGTCGGCTAGACCTTGCAGTTTTGAAAGGCAATTGAGAAAGGGCTCACTTCCTGAACTTGGAGCACAAAAAAGCCTACAGCACCTGGTATTCCCAGGCGGTCTCCCATCCAGGTACTAACTAGGCCTAACACTGCTTAACTTCCGAGATCAGACGAGATCGGGTGCATTCAGTGTGGTGTGGCCGTAGGCTCTAGGAATGCTAAGAATATTACTCTTATGCATTTGCATTTAGTAAGTTAAGCCATGCAGCCACTTGCAACATGATACCACGCTCATCGCTCGACCAGGCGAGATATATAAGACTGGTGGGCCCATTCAGGACTCCTATGTCTGGTAGGATAACTTTAATTCATCCATCCTGTGTCTGTTGCAGGGAGGTGGAGAGAACAATCAACACAATAATGGTTTTCTTTCATGCCTCTTGAAGGACTCAATATTCTCTGTACTGCATTACATGTGAAAGTCGATTAATTACCCATGAACACACTACCTATATGCTAATTCTATGTAAAAAGGTAGCTCCAGCCCTCATGATGTTGTCCAACATTTCCGCTATAAAAAAGGATACAATTATTTTGGAAACATACCAAATTTGAAAAATAATTGAGAAGTTGCGCAATTACTAATCATGGAGCACAAAAAAGCCTACAGCACCTGGTATTCCCAGGCAGCCTCCCATCCAGGTACTAACTAGGCCCGACCCTGCTTAGCCTCCGAGATCAGACGAAATCGGGCACAATCAGTGTGGTGTGGCCGTAGGCTCTGGGCCTAGTGAGTTTTGTACTTTTAAGCATCTAGTCAGCTAGACCTTGCAGTTTTGAAAGGCAATTGAGAAATGGCTCACTTCCTGAACTTGGAGCACAAAAAAGCCTACAGCACCTGGTATTCCCAGGCGGTCTCCCATCCAGGTACTAACGAGGCCTGACCCTGCTTAGCTTCTGAGATCGGGCGCATTCAGTGTGGTGTGGCCATAGGCTCTGGGCCTTGTGAGTTTTGTACTTTTAAGCATCTAGTCGGCTAGACCTTGCAGTTTTGAAAGGCAATTGAGAAAGGGCTCACTTCCTGAACTTGGAGCACAAAAAAGCCTACAGCACCTGGTATTCCCAGGCGGTCTCCCATCCAGGTACTAACTAGGCCTAACACTGCTTAACTTCCGAGATCAGACGAGAACGGGTGCATTCAGTGTGGTGTGGCCGTAGGCTCTAGGAATGCTAAGAATATTACTCTTATGCATTTGCATTTAGTAAGCTAAGCCATGCAGCCACTTGCAACATGATACCACGCTCATCGCTCGATCAGGCTCGATATATAAGACTGGTGGGCCCATTCAGGACTCCTATGTCTGGTAGGATAACTTTAATTCATCCATCCTGTGTCTGTTGCAGGGAGGTGGAGAGAACAATCAACACAATAATGGTTTTCTTTCATGCCTCTTGAAGGACTCAATATTCTCTGTACTGCATTACATGTGAAAGTCGATTTATTACCCATGAACACACTACCTGTATGCTAATTCTATGTAAAAAGGTAGCTCCAGCCCTCATGATGTTGTCCAACATTTCTGCTATAAAACAGGATACAATTATTTTGGAAACATACCAAATTTGAAAAATAATTGAGAAGTTGCGCAATTACTAATCATGGAGCACAAAAAAGCCTACAGCACCTGGTATTCCCAGGCAGTCTCCCATCCAGGTACTAACTAGGCCCGACATTGCTTAGTTTCCGAGATCAGACAAGATTGGGCGCATTCAGTGTGGTGTGGCCGTAGGCTCTGGTCCTAGTGAGTTTTGTACTTTTAAGCATCTAGTCGGCTAGACGTTGCAGTTTTGAAAGGCAATTGAGAAATGGCTCACTTCCTGAACTTGGAGTACAAAAAAGCCTACAGCACCTGGTATTCCCAGGCGGTCTCCCACCCAGGTACTAACTAGGTCCAACACTGCTTATCTTCCGAGATCAGACGCAGTCAGTGTGGTGTGGCCGTAGGCTCTGGGCCTAGTGAGTTTTGTACTTTTAAGCATCTAGTCAGCTAGACCTTGCAGTTTTGAAAGGCAATTGAGAAATGGCTCACTTCCTGAACTTGGAGCACAAAAAAGCCTACAGCACCTGGTATTCCCAGGCGGTCTCCCATCCAGGTACTAACTAGGCCCGACACTGCTTAGCTTCCGAGATGAGACGAGATCGGGCGCAATCAGTGTGGTGTGGCCGTAGGCTCTGGGCCTAGTGAGTTTTGTACTTTTAAGCATCTAGTCAGCTAGACCTTGCAGTTTTGAAAGGCAATTGAGAAATGGCTCACTTCCTGAACTTGGAGCACAAAAAAGCCTACAGCACCTGGTATTCCCAGGCGGTCTCCCATCCAGGTACTAACTAGGCCTGACACTGCTTAGCTTCCGAGATGAGACGAGATCGGGCGCAATCAGTGTGGTGTGGCCGTAGGCTCTGGGCCTAGTGAGTTTTGTACTTTTAAGCATCTAGTCAGCTAGACCTTGCAGTTTTGAAAGGCAATTGAGAAATGGCTCACTTCCTGAACTTGGAGTACAAAAAAGCCTACAGCACCTGGTATTCCCAGGCGGTCTCCCACCCAGGTACTAACTAGGTCCGACACTGCTTAGCTTCCGAGATCAGACGAGATCGGGCGCAGTCAGTGTGGTGTGGCCGCAGGCTCTGGGCCTAGTGAGTTTTGTACTTTTAAGCATCTAGTCAGCTAGACCTTGCAGTTTTAAAAGGCAATTGAGAAATGGCTCACTTCCTGAAATTGGAGCACAAAAAAGCCTACAGCACCTGGTATTCCCAGGCGGTCTCCCATCCAGGTACTAACAAGGCACAACACTGCTTAGCTTCCGAGATCAGACGAGATCGGGCGCATTCAGTGTGGTGTGGCCGTAGGCTCTGGGCCTTGTGAGTTTTGTACTTTTAAGCATCTAGTCGGCTAGACCTTGCAGTTTTGAAAGGCAATTGAGAAATGGCTCACTTCCTGAACTTGGAGTACAAAAAAAGCCTACAGCACCTGGTATTCCCAGGCGGTCTCCCATCCAGGTACTAACTAGGCCCGACACTGCTTAGCTTCTGAGATCAGGCGCATTCAGTGTGGTGTGGCCGTAGGCTCTGGGCCTAGTGAGTTTTGTACTTTTAAGCATCTAGTCGGCTAGACCTTGCAGTTTTGAAAGGCAATTGAGAAATGGCTCACTTCCTGAACTTGGAGCACAAAAAAGCCTACAGCACCTGGTATTCCCAGGCGGTCTCCCATCCAGGTACTAACTAGGCCCGTCACTGCTTAGCTTCCGAGATTAGACGAGATCGGGCGCAATCAGTGTGGTGTGGCCGTAGGCTCTGGGCCTAGTGAGTTTTGTACTTTTAAGCATCTAGTCAGCTAGACCTTGCAGTTTTGAAAGGCAATTGAGAAATGGCTCACTTCCTGAACTTGGAGCACAAAAAAGCCTACAGCACCTGGTATTCCCAGGCGGTCTCCCATCCAGGTACTAACGAGGCCCGACACTGCTTAGCTTCCGAGATCAGACGAGATCGGGCGCATTCAGTGTGGTGTGGCCGTAGGCTCTGGCCCTTGTGAGTTTTGTACTTTTAAGCATCTAGTCGGCTAGACCTTGCAGTTTTGAAAGGCAATTGAGAAATGGCTCACTTCCTGAACTTGGAGCACAAAAAAGCCTACAGCACCTGGTATTCCCACGCGGTCTCCCATCCAGGTACTAACGAGGCCCGACACTGCTTAGCTTCCGAGATCAGACGAGATCGGGCGCATTCAGTGTGGTGTGGCCGTAGGCTCTGGGCCTTGTGAGTTTTGTACTTTTAAGCATCTAGTCGGCTAGACCTTGCAGTTTTGAAAGGCAATTGAGAAAGGGCTCACTTCCTGAATTTGGAGCACAAAAAAGCCTACAGCACCTGGTATTCCCAGGCGGTCTCCCATCCAGGTACTAACTAGGCCTAACACTGCTTAACTTCCGAGATCAGACGAGATCGGGTGCATTCAGTGTGGTGTGGCCGTAGCCTCTAGGAATGCTAAGAATATTACTCTTATGCATTTGCATTTAGTAAGCTAAGCCATGCAGCCACTTGCAACATGATACCACGCTCATCGCTCGATCAGGCTCGATCAGGCGAGATATATAAGACTGGTGGGCCCATTCAGGACTCCTATGTCTGGTAGGATAACTTTAATTCATCCATCCTGTGTCTGTTGCAGGGAGGTGGAGAGAACAATCAACACAATAATGGTTTTCTTTCATGCCTCTTGAAGGACTCAATATTCTCTGTACTGCATTACATGTGAAAGTCGATTAATTACCCATGAACACACTACCTGTATGCTAATTCTATGTAAAAAGGTAGCTCCAGCCCTCATGATGTTGTCCAACATTTCCGCTATAAAACAGGATACAATTATTTTGGAAACATACCAAATTTGAAAAATAATTGAGAAGTTGCGCAATTACTTATCATGGAGCACAAAAAAGCCTACAGCACCTGGTATTCCCAGGCAGTCTCCCATCCAGGTACTAACTAGGCCCGACCCTGCTTAGCTTCCGAGATCGGGCGCATTCAGTGTGGTGTGGCCGTAGGCTCTGGGCCTAGTGAGTTTTGTACTTTTAAGCATCTAGTCGGCTAGACCTTGCAGTTTTGAAAGGCAATTGAGAAATGGCTCACTTCCTGAACTTGGAGCCCAAAAATGCCTACAGCACCTGGTATTCCCAGGCGGTCTCCAATCCAGGTACTAACTAGGCCCGACACTGCTTAGCTTCCGAGATCAGACGAGATCGGGCGCAATCAGTGTGGTGTGGCCGTAGGCTCTGGGCCTAGTGAGTTTTGTACTTTTAAGCATCTAGTCAGCTAGACCTTGCAGTTTTGAAAGGCAATTGAGAAATGGCTCACTTCCTGAACTTGGAGCACAAAAAAGCCTACAGCACCTGGTATTCCCAGGCGGTCTCCCATCCAGGTACTAACGAGGCCCGACCCTGCTTAGCTTCTGAGATCGGGCGCATTCAGTGTGGTGTGGCCGTAGGCTCTGGACCTAGTGAGTTTTGTACTTTTAAGCATCTAGTCGGCTAGACCTTGCAGTTTTGAAAGGCAATTGAGAAATGGCTCACTTCCTGAACTTGGAGCACAAAAAAAGCCTACAGCACCTGGTATTCCCAGGCGGTCTCCCATCCAGGTACTAACTAGGCCCAACACTGCTTAGCTTCCGAGATCAGACAAGATCGGGCGCAATCAGTGTGGTGTGGCCGTAGGCTCTGGGCCTAGTGAGTTTTGTACTTTTAAGCATCTAGTCAGCTAGACCTTGCAGTTTTGAAAGGCAATTGAGAAATGGCTCACTTCCTGAACTTGGAGCACAAAAAAGCCTACAGCACCTGGTATTCCCACGCAGTCTCCCATCCAGGTAGTAACGAGGCCCGACACTGCTTAGCTTCAGAGATCAGACGAGATCGGGCGCATTCAGTGTGGTGTGGCCATAGGCTCTGGGCCTTGTGAGTTTTGTACTTTTAAGCATCTAGTCGGCTAGACCTTGCATTTTTGAAAGGCAATTGAGAAATGGCTCACTTCCTGAACTTGGAGTACAAAAAAAGCCTACAGCACCTGGTATTCCCAGGCGGTCTCCCATCCAGGTACTAACTAGGCCCAACACTGCTTAGCTTCTGAGATCAGATGAGATCGGGCGCATTTAGTGTGGTGTGGCCGTAGGCTCTGGGCCTAGTGAGTTTTGTACTTTTAAGCATCTAGTCGGCTAGACCTTGCAGTTTTGAAAGGCAATTGAGAAAGGGCTCACTTCCTGAACTTGGAGCACAAAAAAGCCTACAGCACCTGGTATTCCCAGGCGGTCTCCCATCCAGGTACTAACTAGGCCTAACACTGCTTAACTTCCGAGATCAGTCGAGACCGGGTGCATTCAGTGTGGTGTGGCCATAGGCTCTAGGAATGCTAAGAATATTACTCTTATGCATTTGCATTTAGTAAGCTAAGCCATGCAGCCACTTGCAACATGATACCACGCTCATCGCTCGATCAGGCTCGATCAGGCGAGATATATAAGACTGGTGGGCCCATTCAGGACTCCTATGTCTGGTAGGATAACTTTAATTCATCCATCCTGTGTCTGTTGCAGGGAGGTGGAGAGAACAATCAACACAATAATGGTTTTCTTTCATGCCTCTTGAAGGACTCAATATTCTCTGTACTGCATTACATGTGAAAGTCGATTTATTACCCATGAACACACTACCTGTATGCTAATTCTATGTAAAAAGGTAGCTCCAGCCCTCATGATGTTGTCCAACATTTCCGCTATAAAACGGAATACAATTATTTTGGAAACATACCAAATTTGAAAAATAATTGAGAAGTTGCGCAATTACTAATCATGGAGCACAAAAAAGCCTACAGCACCTGGTATTCCCAGGCGGTCTCCCATCCAGGTACTAACTAGGCCCGACACTGCTTAGCTTCTGAGATCAGATGAGATCGGGCGCATTCAGTGTGGTGTGGCCGTAGGCTCTGGGCCTAGTGAGTTTTGTACTTTTAAGCATCTAGTCGGCTAGACCTTGCAGTTTTGAAAGGCAATTGAGAAATGGCTCACTTCCTGAACTTGGAGCACAAAAAAGCCTACAGCACCTGGTATTCCCAGGCGGTCTCCCATCCAGGTACTAACTAGGCCTGACACTGCTTAGCTTCCAAGATCAGACGAGATCGGGCGCAATCAGTGTGGTGTGGCTGTAGGCTCTGGGCCTAGTGAGTTTTGTACTTTTAAGCATCTAGTCAGCTAGACCTTGCAGTTTTGAAAGGCAATTGAGAAATGGCTCACTTCCTGAACTTATAGCACAAAAAAGCCTACAGCACCTGGTATTCCCAGGTGGTCTCCCATCCAGGTACTAACGAGGCCCGACCCTGCTTAGCTTCTGAGATCGGGCGCATTCAGTGTGGTGTGGCTGTAGGCTCTGAGCCTAGTGAGTTTTGTACTTTTAAGCATCTAGTCGGCTAGACCTTGCAGTTTTGAAAGGCAATTGAGAAATGGCTCACTTCCTGAACTTGGAGCACAAAAAAAGCCTACAGCACCTGGTATTCCCAGGCGGTCTCCCATCCAGGTACTAACTAGGCCCGACACTGCTTAGCTTCCGAGATCAGACGAGATCGGGCGCAATCAGTGTGGTGTGGCCGTAGGCTCTGGGTCTAGTGAGTTTTGTACTTTTAAGCATCTAGTCAGCTAGACCTTGCAGTTTTGAAAGGCAATTGAGAAATGGCTCACTTCCTGAACTTGGAGCACAAAAAAGCCTACAGCACCTGGTATTCCCACGCGGTCTCCCATCCAGGTACTAACAAGGCCCGACACTGCTTAGCTTCCGAGATCAGACGAGATCAGGCGCATTCAGTGTGGTGTGGCCGTAGGCTCTGGGCCTTGTGAGTTTTGTACTTTTAAGCATCTAGTCGGCTAGACCTTGCAGTTTTGAAAGGCAATTGAGAAATGGCTCACTTCCTGAACTTGGAGTACAAAAAAAGCCTACAGCACCTGGTATTCCCAGGCGGTCTCCCATCCAGGTACTAACTAGGCCCGACACTGCTTAGCTTCTGAGATCAGATGAGATCGGGCGCATTTAGTGTGGTGTGGCCGTAGGCTCTGGGCATAGTGAGTTTTGTACTTTTAAGCATCTAGTCGGCTAGACCTTGCAGTTTTGAAAGGCAATTGAGAAAGGGCTCACTTCCTGAACTTGGAGCACAAAAAAGCCTACAGCACCTGGTATTCCCAGGCGGTCTCCCATCCAGGTACTAACTAGGCCTAACACTGCTTAACTTCCGAGATCAGACGAGATCGGGTGCATTCAGTGTGGTGTGGCCGTAGGCTCTAGGAATGCTAAGAATATTACTCTTGTGCATTTGCATTTAGTAAGCTAAGCCATGCAGCCACTTGCAACATGATACCACGCTCATCGCTCGATCAGGCTCGATCAGGCGAGATATATAAGACTGGTGGGCCCATTCAGGACTCCTATGTCTGGTAGGATAACTTTAATTCATCCATCCTGTGTCTGTTGCAGGGAGGTGGAGAGAACAATCAACACAATAATGGTTTCTTTCATGCCTCTTGAAGGACTCAATATTCTCTGTACTGCATTACATGTGAAAGTCGATTTATTACCCATGAACACACTACCTGTATGCTAATTCTATGTAAAAAGGTAGCTCCAGCCCTCATGATGTTGTCCAACATTTCTGCTATAAAACAGGATACAATTATTTTGGAAACATACCAAATTTGAAAAATAATTGAGAAGTTGCGCAATTACTAATCATGGAGCACAAAAATGCCTACAGCACCTGGTATTCCCAGGCAGTCTCCCATCCAGGTACTAACTAGGCCCGACATTGCTTAGCTTCCGAGATCAGACGAGATTGGGCGCATTCAGTGTGGTGTGGCCGTAGGCTCTGGTCCTAGTGAGTTTTGTACTTTTAAGCATCTAGTCGGCTAGACGTTGCAGTTTTGAAAGGCAATTGAGAAATGGCTCACTTCCTGAACTTGGAGTACAAAAAAGCCTACAGCACCTGGTATTCCCAGGCGGTCTCCCACCCAGGTACTAACTAGGTCCGACACTGCTTAGCTTCCGAGATCAGACGAGATCGGGCGCAGTCAGTGTGGTGTGGCCATAGGCTCTGGGCCTAGTGAGTTTTGTACTTTTAAGCATCTAGTCAGCTAGACCTTGCAGTTTTGAAAGGCAATTGAGAAATGGCTCACTTCCTGAACTTGGAGCACAAAAAAGCCTACAGCACCTGGTATTCCCAGGCGGTCTCCCATCCAGGTACTAACGAGGCCCGACCCTGCTTAGCTTCAGAGATCAGACGAGATTGGGCGCATTCAGTGTGGTGTGGCCGTAGGCTCTGGTTCTAGTGAGTTTTGTACTTTTGAGCATCTAGTCGGCTAGACGTTGCAGTTTTGAAAGGCAATTGAGAAATGGCTCACTTCCTGAACTTGGAGTACAAAAAAGCCTACAGCACCTGGTATTCCCAGGCGGTCTCCCACCCAGGTACTAACTAGGTCCGACACTGCTTAGCTTCCGAGATCAGACGAGATGGGGCGCAGTCAGTGTGGTGTGGCCGCAGGCTCTGGGCCTTGTGAGTTTTGTACTTTTAAGCATCTAGTCAGCTAGACCTTGCAATTGAGAAATGGCTCACTTCCTGAACTTGGAGCACAAAAAAGCCTACAGCACCTGGTATTCCCAGGCGGTCTCCCATCCAGGTACTAACGAGGCACGACACTGCTTAGCTTCCGAGATCAGATGCATTCAGTGTGGTGTGGCCGTAGGCTCTGGGCCTTGTGAGTTTTGTACTTTTAAGCATCTAGTCGGCTAGACCTTGCAGTTTTGAAAGGCAATTGAGAAATGGCTCACGTCCTGAACTTGGAGTACAAAAAAAGCCTACAGCACCTGGTATTCCCAGGCGGTCTCCCATCCAGGTACTAACTAGGCCCAACACTGCTTAGCTTCTGAGATCAGAGGAGATTGGGCGCATTTAGTGTGGTGTGGCCGTAGTCTCTGGGCCTAGTGAGTTTTGTACTTTTAAGCATCTAGTCGGCTAGACCTTGCAGTTTTGAAAGGCAATTGAGAAAGGGCTCACTTCCTGAACTTGGAGCACAAAAAAGCCTACAGCACCTGGTATTCCCAGGCGGTCTCCCATCCAGGTACTAACTAGGCCTAACACTGCTTAACTTCCGAGATCAGACGAGATCGGGTGCATTCAGTGTGGTGTGGCCGTAGGCTCTAGGAATGCTAAGAATATTACTCTTATGCATTTGCATTTAGTAAGCTAAGCCATGCAGCCACTTGCAACATGATACCACGCTCATCGCTCGATCAGGCTCGATCAGGCGAGATATATAAGACTGGTGGGCCCATTCAGGACTCCTATGTCTGGTAGGATAACTTTAATTCATCCATCCTGTGTCTGTTGCAGGGAGGTGGAGAGAACAATCAACACAATAATGGTTTTCTTTCATGCCTCTTGAAGGACTCAATATTCTCTGTACTGCATTACATGTGAAAGTCGATTAATTACCCATGAACACACTACCTGTATGCTAATTCTATGTAAAAAGGTAGCTCCAGCCCTCATGATGTTGTCCAACATTTCCGCTATAAAACAGGATACAATTATTTTGGAAACATACCAAATTTGAAAAATAATTGAGAAGTTGCACAATTACTAATCATGGAGCACAAAAAAGCCTACAGCACCTGGTATTCCCAGGCAGTCTCCCATCCAGGTACTAACTAGGCCCGACCCTGCTTAGCTTCCGAGATCGGGCGCATTCAGTGTGGTGTGGCCGTAGGCTCTGGGCCTAGTGAGTTTTGTACTTTTAAGCATCTAGTCGGCTAGACCTTGCAGTTTTGAAAGGCAATTGAGAAATGGCTCACTTCCTGAACTTGGAGCCCAAAAATGCCTACAGCACCTGGTATTCCCAGGCGGTCTCCCATCCAGGTACTAACTAGGCCCGACACTGCTTAGCTTCCGAGATCAGACGAGATCGGGCGCAATCAGTGTGGTGTGGCCGTAGGCTCTGGGCCTAGTGAGTTTTGTACTTTTAAGCATCTAGTCAGCTAGACCTTGCAGTTTTGAAAGGCAATTGAGAAATGGCTCACTTCCTGAACTTGGAGCACAAAAAAGCCTACAGCACCTGGTATTCCCAGGCGGTCTCCCATCCAGGTACTAACGAGGCCCGACCCTGCTTAGCTTCTGAGATCGGGCGCATTCAGTGTGGTGTGGCCGTAGGCTCTGGACCTAGTGAGTTTTGTACTTTTAAGCATCTAGTCGGCTAGACCTTGCAGTTTTGAAAGGCAATTGAGAAATGGCTCACTTCCTGAACTTGGAGCACAAAAAAAGCCTACAGCACCTGGTATTCCCAGGCGGTCTCCCATCCAGGTACTAACTAGGCCCAACACTGCTTAGCTTCCGAGATCAGACAAGATCAGGCGCAATCAGTGTGGTGTGGCCGTAGGCTCTGGTCCTAGTGAGTTTTGTACTTTTAAGCATCTAGTCAGCTAGACCTTGCAGTTTTGAAAGGCAATTGAGAAATGGCTCACTTCCTGAACTTGGAGCACAAAAAAGCCTACAGCACCTGGTATTCCAACGCAGTCTCCCATCCAGGTACTAACGAGGCCCGACACTGCTTAGCTTCAGAGATCAGACGAGATCGGGCGCATTCAGTGTGGTGTGGCCATAGGCTCTGGGCCTTGTGAGTTTTGTACTTTTAAGCATCTAGTCGGCTAGACCTTGCATTTTTGAAAGGCAATTGAGAAATGGCTCACTTCCTGAACTTGGAGTACAAAAAAAGCCTACAGCACCTGGTATTCCCAGGCGGTCTCCCATCCAGGTACTAACTAGGCCCGACACTGCTTAGCTTCTGAGATCAGATGAGATCGGGCGCATTTAGTGTGGTGTGGCCGTAGGCTCTGGGCCTAGTGAGTTTTGTACTTTTAAGCATCTAGTCGGCTAGACCTTGCAGTTTTGAAAGGCAATTGAGAAAGGGCTCACTTCCTGAACTTGGAGCACAAAAAAGCCTACAGCAACTGGTATTCCCAGGCGGTCTCCCATCCAGGTACTAACTAGGCCTAACACTGCTTAACTTCCAAGATCAGACGAGAACGGGTGCATTCAGTGTGGTGTGGCCGTAGGCTCTAGGAACGCTAAGAATATTACTCTTATGCATTTGCATTTAGTAAGCTAAGCCATGCAGCCACTTGCAACATGATACCACGCTCATCGCTCGATCAGGCTCGATCAGGCGAGATATATAAGACTGGTGGCCCCATTCAGGACTCCTATGTCTGGTAGGATAACTTTAATTCATCCATCCTGTGTCTGTTGCAGGGAGGTGGAGAGAACAATCAACACAATAATGGTTTTCTTTCATGCCTCTTGAAGGACTCAATATTCTCTGTACTGCATTACATGTGAAAGTCGATTTATTACCCATGAACACACTACCTGTATGCTAATTCTATGTAAAAAGGTAGCTCCAGCCCTCATGATGTTGTCCAACATTTCTGCTATAAAACAGGATACAATTATTTTGGAAACATACCAAATTTGAAAAATAATTGAGAAGTTGCGCAATTACTAATCATGGAGCACAAAAAAGCCTACAGCACCTGGTATTCCCAGGCAGTCTCCCATCCAGGTACTAACTAGGCCCGACATTGCTTAGCTTCCGAGATCAGACGAGATTGGGCGCATTCAGTGTGGTGTGGCCGTAGGCTCTGGTCCTAGTGAGTTTTGTACTTTTAAGCATCTAGTCGGCTAGACGTTGCAGTTTTGAAAGGCAATTGAGAAATGGCTCACTTCCTGAACTTGGAGTACAAAAAAGCCTACAGCACCTGGTATTCCCAGGCGGTCTCCCACCCAGGTACTAACTAGGTCCAACACTGCTTAGCTTCCGAGATCAGACGAGATCAGGCGCAGTCAGTGTGGTGTGGCCGTAGGCTCTGGGCCTAGTGAGTTTTGTACTTTTAAGCATCTAGTCAGCTAGACCTTGCAGTTTTGAAAGGCAATTGAGAAATGGCTCACTTCCTGAACTTGGAGCACAAAAAAGCCTACAGCACCTGGTATTCCCAGGCGGTCTCCCATCCAGGTACTAACTAGGCCCGACACTGCTTAGCTTCCGAGATGAGACGAGATCGGGGCGCAATCAGTGTGGTGTGGCCGTAGGCTCTGGGCCTAGTGAGTTTTGTACTTTTAAGCATCTAGTCGGCTAGACCTTGCAGTTTTGAAAGGCAATTGAGAAATGGCTCACTTCCTGAACTTGGAGCACAAAAAAGCCTACAGCACCTGGTATTCCCACGCGGTCTCCCATCCAGGTACTAACGAGGCCCGACACTGCTTAGTTTCCGAGATCAGACGAGATCGGGCGCATTCAGTGTGGTGTGGCCGTAGGCTCTGGGCCTTGTGAGTTTTGTACTTTTAAGCATCTAGTCGGCTAGACCTTGCAGTTTTGAAAGGCAATTGAGAAAGGGCTCACTTCCTGAACTTGGAGCACAAAAAAGCCTACAGCACCTGGTATTCCCAGGCGGTCTCCCATCCAGGTACTAACTAGGCCTAACACTGCTTAACTTCCGAGATCAGACGAGATCGGGTGCATTCAGTGTGGTGTGGCCGTAGGCTCTAGGAATGCTAAGAATATTACTCTTATGCATTTGCATTTAGTAAGCTAAGCCATGCAGCCACTTGCAACATGATACCACGCTCATCGCTCGATCAGGCTCGATCAGGCGAGATATATAAGACTGGTGGGCCCATTCAGGACTCCTATGTCTGGTAGGATAACTTTAATTCATCCATCCTGTGTCTGTTGCAGGGAGGTGGAGAGAACAATCAACACAATAATGGTTTTCTTTCATGCCTCTTGAAGGACTCAATATTCTCTGTACTGCATTACATGTGAAAGTCGATTAATTACCCATGAACACACTACCTGTATGCTAATTCTATGTAAAAAGGTAGCTCCAGCCCTCATGATGTTGTCCAACATTTCCGCTATAAAACAGGATACAATTATTTTGGAAACATACCAAATTTGAAAAATAATTGAGAAGTTGCGCAATTACTAATCATGGAGCACAAAAAAGCCTACAGCACCTGGTATTCCCAGGCAGTCTCCCATCCAGGTACTAACTAGGCCCGACCCTGCTTAGTTTCCGAGATCGGGCGCATTCAGTGTGGTGTGGCCGTAGGCTCTGGGCCTAGTGAGTTTTGTACTTTTAAGCATCTAGTCGGCTAGACCTTGCAGTTTTGAAAGGCAATTGAGAAATGGCTCACTTCCTGAACTTGGAGCCCAAAAATGCCTACAGAACCTGGTATTCCCAGGCGGTCTCCCATCCAGGTACTAACTAGGCCCGACACTGCTTAGCTTCCGAGATCAGACGAGATCGGGCGCAATCAGTGTGGTGTGGCCGTAGGCTCTGGGCCTAGTGAGTTTTGTACTTTTAAGCATCTAGTCAGCTAGACCTTGCAGTTTTGAAAGGCAATTGAGAAATGGCTCACTTCCTGAACTTGGAGCACAAAAAAGCCTACAGCACCTGGTATTCCCACGCAGTCTCCCATCCAGGTACTAACGAGGCCCGACCCTGCTTAGCTTCAGAGATCAGACGAGATCAGGCGCATTCAGTGTGGTGTGGCCATAGGCTCTGGGCCTTGTGAGTTTTGTACTTTTAAGCATCTAGTCGGCTAGACCTTGCATTTTTGAAAGGCAATTGAGAAATGGCTCACTTCCTGAACTTGGAGTACAAAAAAAGCCTACAGCACCTGGTATTCCCAGGCGGTCTCCCATCCAGGTACTAACTAGGCCCGACACTGCTTAGCTTCTGAGATCAGATGAGATCGGGCGCATTTAGTGTGGTGTGGCCGTAGGCTCTGGGCCTAGTGAGTTTTGTACTTTTAAGCATCTAGTCGGCTAGACCTTGCAGTTTTGAAAGGCAATTGAGAAAGGGCTCACTTCCTGAACTTGGAGCACAAAAAAAGCCTACAGCACCTGGTATTCCCAGGCGGTCTCCCATCCAGGTACTAACTAGGCCTAACACTGCTTAACTTCCGAGATCAGACGAGATCGGGTGCATTCAGTGTGGTGTGGCCGTAGGCTCTAAGAATGCTAAGAATATTACTCTTATGCATTTGCATTTAGTAAGCTAAGCCATGCAGCCACTTGCAACATGATACCACGCTCATCGCTCGATCAGGCTCGATCAGGCGAGATATATAAGACTGGTGGGCCCATTCAGGACTCCTATGTCTGGTAGGATAACTTTAATTCATCCATCCTGTGTCTGTTGCAGGGAGGTGGAGAGAACAATCAACACAATAATGGTTTTCTTTCATGCCTCTTGAAGGACTCAATATTCTCTGTACTGCATTACATGTGAAAGTCGATTTATTACCCATGAACACACTACCTGTATGCTAATTCTATGTAAAAAGGTAGCTCCAGCCCTCATGATGTTGTCCAACATTTCTGCTATAAAACAGGATACAATTATTTTGGAAACATACCAAATTTGAAAAATAATTGAGAAGTTGCGCAATTACTAATCATGGAGCACAAAAAAGCCTACAGCACCTGGTATTCCCAGGCAGTCTCCCATCCAGGTACTAACTAGGCCTGACATTGCTTAGCTTCCGAGATCAGACGAGATTGGGCGCATTCAGTGTGGTGTGGCCGTAGGCTCTGGTCCTAGTGAGTTTTGTACTTTTAAGCATCTAGTCGGCTAGACGTTGCAGTTTTGAAAGGCAATTGAGAAATGGCTCACTTCCTGAACTTGGAGTACAAAAAAGCCTACAGCACCTGGTATTCCCAGGCGGTCTCCCACCCAGGTACTAACTAGGTCCGACACTGCTTAGCTTCCGAGATCAGACGAGATCGGGCGCAGTCAGTGTGGTGTGGCCGTAGGCTCTGGGCCTAGTGAGTTTTGTACTTTTAAGCATCTAGTCAGCTAGACCTTGCAGTTTTGAAAGGCAATTGAGAAATGGCTCACTTCCTGAACTTGGAGCACAAAAAAGCCTACAGCACCTGGTATTCCCAGGAGGTCTCCCATCCAGGTACTAACTAGGCCCGACACTGCTTAGCTTCCGAGATGAGACGAGATCGGGCGCAATCAGTGTGGTGTGGCCGTAGGCTCTGGGCCTAGTGAGTTTTGTACTTTTAAGCATCTAGTCAGCTAGACCTTGCAGTTTTGAAAGGCAATTGAGAAATGGCTCACTTCCTGAACTTGGAGCACAAAAAAGCCTACAGCACCTGGTATTCCCAGGCGGTCTCCCATCCAGGTACTAACTAGGCCCGACACTGCTTAGCTTCCGAGATGAGACGAGATCGGGCGCAATCAGTGTGGTGTGGCCGTAGGCTCTGGGCCTAGTGAGTTTTGTACTTTTAAGCATCTAGTCAGCTAGACCTTGCAGTTTTGAAAGGCAATTGAGAAATGGCTCACTTCCTGAACTTGGAGCACAAAAAAGCCTACAGCACCTGGTATTCCCAGGTGGTCTCCCATCCAGGTACTAACGAGGCCCGACCCTGCTTAGCTTCTGGGATCGGGCGCATTCAGTGTGGTGTGGCCGTAGGCTCTGGGCCTAGTGAGTTTTGTACTTTTAAGCATCTAGTCGGCTAGACCTTGCAGTTTTGAAAGGCAATTGAGAAATGGCTCACTTCCTGAACTTGGAGCACAAAAAAGCCTACAGCACCTGGTATTCCCAGGCGGTCTCCCATCCAGGTACTAACTAGGCCCGACACTGCTTAGCTTCCGAGATTAGACGAGATCGGGCGCAATCAGTGTGGTGTGGCCGTAGGCTCTGGGCCTAGTGAGTTTTGTACTTTTAAGCATCTAGTCAGCTAGACCTTGCAGTTTTGAAAGGCAATTGAGAAATGGCTCACTTCCTGAACTTGGAGCACAAAGAAGCCTACAGCACCTGGTATTCCCAGGCGGTCTCCCATCCAGGTACTAACGAGGCCCGACACTGCTTAGCTTCCAAGATCAGACGAGATCGGGCGCATTCAGTGTGGTGTGGCGGTAGGCTCTGGGCCTTGTGAGTTTTGTACTTTTAAGCATCTAGTCGGCTAGACCTTGCAGTTTTGAAAGGCAATTGAGAAATGGCTCACTTCCTGAACTTGAAGCACAAAAAAGCCTACAGCACCTGGTATTCCCAGGCGGTCTCCCATCCAGGTACTAACTAGGCCCGACACTGCTTAGCTTCTGAGACCAGACGAGATCGGGCGCATTCAGTGTGGTGTGGCCGTAGGCTCTGGGCCTAGTGAGTTTTGTACTTTTAAGCATCTAGTCGGCTAGACCTTGCAGTTTTAAAAGGCAATTGAGAAAGGGCTCACTTCCTGAACTTGGAGCACAAAAAAGCCTACAGCACCTGGTATTCCCAGGTAGTCTCCCATCCAGGTACTAACTAGGCCTAACACTGCTTAACTTCCGAGATCAGACGAGATCGGGTGCATTCAGTGTGGTGTGGCCGTAGGCTCTAGGAATGCTAAGAATATTACTCTTATGCATTTGCATTTAGTAAGCTAAGCCATGCAGCCACTTGCAACATGATACCACGCTCATCGCTCGATCAGGCGAGATATATAAGACTGGTGGGCCCATTCAGGACTCCTATGTCTGGTAGGATAACTTTAATTCATCCATCCTGTGTCTGTTGCAGGGAGGTGGAGAGAACAATCAACACAATAATGGTTTTCTTTCATGCCTCTTGAAGGACTCAATATTCTCTGTACTGCATTACATGTGAAAGTCGATTTATTACCCATGAACACACTACCTGTATGCTAATTCTATGTAAAAAGGTAGCTCCAGCCCTCATGATGTTGTCCAACATTTCTGCTATAAAACAGGATACAATTATTTTGGAAACATACCAAATTTGAAAAATAATTGAGAAGTTGCGCAATTACTAATCATGGAGCACAAAAAAGCCTACAGCACCTGGTATTCCCAGGCAGTCTCCCATCCAGGTACTAACTAGGCCCGACATTGCTTAGCTTCTGAGATCAGACGAGATTGGGCGCATTCAGTGTGTTGTGGCCGTAGGCTCTGGTCCTAGTGAGTTTTGTACTTTTAAGCATCTATTCGGCTAGACGTTGCAGTTTTGAAAGGCAATTGAGAAATGGCTCACTTCCTGAACTTGGAGTACAAAAAAGCCTACAGCACCTGGTATTCCCAGGCGGTCTCCCACCCAGGTACTAACTAGGTCCGACACTGCTTAGCTTCCGAGATCAGACGAGATCGGGCGCAGTCAGTGTGGTGTGGCCGTAGGCTCTGGGCCTAGTGAGTTTTGTACTTTTAAGCATCTAGTCAGCTAGACCTTGCAGTTTTGAAAGGCAATTGAGAAATGGCTCACTTCCTGAACTTGGAGCACAAAAAAGCTTACAGAACCTGGTATTCCCAGGCGGTCTCCCATCCAGGTACTAACTAGGCCCGACACTGCTTAGCTTCCTAGATGAGAAAAGATCGGGCGCAATCAGTGTGGTGTGGCCGTAGGCTCTGGGCCTAGTGAGTTTTGTACTTTTAAGCATCTAGTCAGCTAGACCTTGCAGTTTTGAAAGGCAATTGAGAAATGGCTCACTTCCTGAACTTGGAGCACAAAAAAGCCTACAGCACCTGGTATTCCCAGGCGGTCTCCCATCCAGGTACTAACTAGGCCCGACACTGCTTAGCTTCCGAGATGAGACGAGATCGGGCGCAATCAGTGTGGTGTGGCCGGAGGCTCTGGGCCTAGTGAGTTTTGTACTTTTAAGCATCTAGTCAGCTAGACCTTGCAGTTTTGAAAGGCAATTGAGAAATGGCTCACTTCCTGAACTTGGAGCACAAAAAAGCCTACAGCACCTGGTATTCCCAGGCGGTCTCCCATCCAGGTACTAACGAGGCCCGACCCTGCTTAGCTTCCGAGATCGGGCGCATTCAGTGTGGTGTGGCCGTAGGCTCTGGGCCTAGTGAGTTTTGTACTTTTAAGCATCTAGTCGGCTAGACCTTGCAGTTTTGAAAGGCAATTGAGAAATGGCTCACTTCCTGAACTTGGAGCACAAAAAAGCCTACAGCACCTGGTATTCCCAGGCGGTCTCCCATCCAGGTACTAACTAGGCCCGACACTGCTTAGCTTCTGAGATTAGACGAGATCGGGCGCAATCAGTGTGGTGTGGCCGTAGGCTCTGGGCCTAGTGAGTTTTGTACTTTTAAGCATCTAGTCAGCTAGACCTTGCAGTTTTGAAAGGCAATTGAGAAATGGCTCACTTCCTGAACTTGGAGCACAAAAAAGCCTACAGCACCTGGTATTCCCAGGCGGTCTCCCATCCAGGTACTAACGAGGCCCGACACTGCTTAGCTTCCAAGATCAGACGAGATCGGGCGCATTCAGTGTGGTGTGGCCGTAGGCTCTGGGCCTTGTGAGTTTTGTACTTTTAAGCATCTAGTCGGCTAGACCTTGCAGTTTTGAAAGGCAATTGAGAAATGGCTCACTTCCTGAACTTGGAGCACAAAAAAGCCTACAGCACCTGGTATTCCCAGGCGGTCTCCCATCCAGGTACTAACTAGGCCCGACATTGCTTAGCTTCTGAGATCAGACGAGATCTGGCGCATTCAGTGTGGTGTGGCCGTAGGCTCTGGGCCTAGTGAGTTTTGTACTTTTAAGCATCTAGTCGGCTAGACCTTGCAGTTTTAAAAGGCAATTGAGAAAGGGCTCACTTCCTGAACTTGGAGCACAAAAAAGCCTACAGCACCTGGTATTCCCAGGCGGTCTCCCATCCAGGTACTAACTAGGCCTGACACTGCTTAACTTCCGAGATCAGATCAGATCGGGTGCATTCAGTGTGGTGTGGCCGTAGGCTCTAGGAATGCTAAGAATATTACTCTTATGCATTTGCATTTAGTAAGCTAAGCCATGCAGCCACTTGCAACATGATACCACGCTCATCGCTCGATCAGGCGAGATATATAAGACTGGTGGGCCCATTCAGGACTCCTATGTCTGGTAGGATAACTTAAATTCATCCATCCTGTGTCTGTTGCAGGGAGGTGGAGAGAACAATCAACACAATAATGGTTTTCTTTCATGCCTCTTGAAGGACTCAATATTCTCTGTACTGCATTACATGTGAAAGTCGATTTATTACCCATGAACACACTACCTGTATGCTAATTCTATGTAAAAAGGTAGCTCCAGCCCTCATGATGTTGTCCAACATTTCCGCTATAAAACGGGATACAATTATTTTGGAAACATACCAAATTTGAAAAACAATTGAGAAGTTGCGCAATTACTAATCATGGAGCACAAAATAGCCTACAGCACCTGGTATTGCCAGGCGGTATCCCATCCAGGTACTAACTAGGCCTGACATTGCTTAGCTTCCGAGATCAGACGAGATTGGGCGCATTCAGTGTGGTGTGGCCGTAGGCTCTGGTCCTAGTGAGTTTTGTACTTTTAAGCATCTAGTCGGCTAGACCTTGCAGTTTTGAAAGGCAATTGAGAAATGGCTCACTTCCTGAACTTGGAGCACAAAATAGCCTACAGCACCTGGTATTCCCAGGCGGTCTCCCACCCAGGTACTAACTAGGCCCGACACTGCTTAGCTTCCGAGATCAGACGAGATCGGGCGCAGTCAGTGTGGTGTGGCCGTAGGCTCTAGGCCTAGTGAGTTTTGTACTTTTAAGCATCTAGTCAGCTAGACCTTGCAGTTTTGAAAGGCAATTGAGAAATGGCTCACTTCCTGAACTTGGAGCACAAAAAAGCCTACAGCACCTGGTATTCCTAGGCGGTCTCCCATCCAGGTACTAACGAGGCACGACACTGCTTAGCTTCTGAGATCAAACGAGATAGGGCGCATTCAGTGTGGTGTGGCCGTAGGCTCTGGGCCTAGTGAGTTTTGTACTTTTAAGCATGTAGTCGGCTAGACCTTGCAGTTTTGAAAGGCAATTGAGAAAGGGCTCACTTCCTGAACTTTGAGCACAAAAAAGCCTACAGCACCTGGTATTCCCAGGCAGTCTCCCATCCAGGTACTAACTAGGCCTGACACTGCTTAACTTCCGAGATCAGACGAGATCGGGTGCATTCAGTGTGGTGTGGCCATAGGCTCTAGGAATGCTAAGAATATTACTCTTATGCATTTGCATTTAGTAAGCTAAGCCATGCAGCCACTTGCAACATGATACCACGCTCATCGCTCGATCAGGCGAGATATATAAGACTGGTGGGCCCATTCAGGACTCCTATGTCTGGTAGGATAACTTTAATTCATCCATCCTGTGTCTGTTGCAGGGAGGTGGAGAGAACAATCAACACAATAATGGTTTTCTTTCATGCCTCTTGAAGGACTCAATATTCTCTGTACTGCATTACATGTGAAAGTCGATTTATTACCCATGAACACACTACCTGTATGCTAATTCTATGTAAAAAGGTAGCTCCAGCCCTCATGATGTTGTCCAACATTTCCGCTATAAAACGGGATACAATTATTTTGGAAACATACCAAATTTGAAAAATAATTGAGAAGTTGCGCAATTACTAATCATGGAGCACAAAAAAAAGCCTACAGCACCTGGTATTCCCAGGCAGTCTCCCATCCAGGTACTAACTAGGCCCGACCCTGCTTAGCTTCCGAGATCGGGCGCATTCAGTGTGTTGTGGCCGTAGGCTCTGGGCCTAGTGAGTTTGTACTTTTAAGCATCTAGTCGGCTAGACCTTGCAGTTTTGAAAAGCAATTGTGAAATGGCTCACTTCCTGAACTTGGAGCACAAAAAAGCCTACAGCACCTGGTATTCCCAGGTGGTCTCCCATCCAGGTACTAACTAGGCCCGACACTGCTTAGCTTCCGAGATCAGACGAGATCGGGCGCATTCAGTGTGGTGTGGCCGTAGGCTCTGGGCCTAGTGAGTTTTGTACTTTTAAGCATCTAGTCAGCTAGACCTTGCAGTTTTGAAAGGCAATTGAGAAATGGCTCACTTCCTGAACTTGGAGCACAAAAAAGCCTACAGCACCTGGTATTCCCAGGCGGTCTCCCATCCAGGTACTAACGAGGCCCGACCCTGCTTAGCTTCCGAGATCGGGCGCATTCAGTGTGGTGTGGCCGTAGGCTCTGGGCCTAGTGAGTTTTGTACTTTTAAGCATCTAGTCGGCTAGACCTTGCAGTTTTGAAAGGCAATTGAGAAATGGCTCACTTCCTGAACTTGGAGCACAAAAAAGCCTACAGCACCTGGTATTCCCAGGCGGTCTCCCATCCAGGTACTAACTAGGCCCGACACTGCTTAGCTTCTGAGATTAGACGAGATCGGGCGCAATCAGTGTGGTGTGGCCGTAGGCTCTGGGCCTAGTGAGTTTTGTACTTTTAAGCATCTAGTCAGCTAGACCTTGCAGTTTTGAAAGGCAATTGAGAAATGGCTCACTTCCTGAACTTGGAGCACAAAAAAGCCTACAGCACCTGGTATTCCCAGGCGGTCTCCCATCCAGGTACTAACGAGGCCCGACACTGCTTAGCTTCCAAGATCAGACGAGATCGGGCGCATTCAGTGTGGTGTGGCCGTAGGCTCTGGGCCTTGTGAGTTTTGTACTTTTAAGCATCTAGTCGGCTAGACCTTGCAGTTTTGAAAGGCAATTGAGAAATGGCTCACTTCCTGAACTTGGAGCACAAAAAAGCCTACAGCACCTGGTATTCCCAGGCGGTCTCCCATCCAGGTACTAACTAGGCCCGACACTGCTTAGCTTCTGAGATCAGACGAGATCTGGCGCATTCAGTGTGGTGTGGCCGTAGGCTCTGGGCCTAGTGAGTTTTGTACTTTTAAGCATCTAGTCGGCTAGACCTTGCAGTTTTAAAAGGCAATTGAGAAAGGGCTCACTTCCTGAACTTGGAGCACAAAAAAGCCTACAGCACCTGGTATTCCCAGGCGGTCTCCCATCCAGGTACTAACTAGGCCTGACACTGCTTAACTTCCGAGATCAGATCAGATCGGGTGCATTCAGTGTGGTGTGGCCGTAGGCTCTAGGAATGCTAAGAATATTACTCTTATGCATTTGCATTTAGTAAGCTACGCCATGCAGCCACTTGCAACATGATAACACGCTCATCGCTCGATCAGGCTCGATCAGGCGAGATATATAAGACTGGTGGGCCCATTCAGGACTCCTATGTCTGGTAGGATAACTTTAATTCATCCATCCTGTGTCTGTTGCAGGGAGGTGGAGAGAACAATCAACACAATAATGGTTTTCTTTCATGCCTCTTGAAGGACTCAATATTCTCTGTACTGCATTACATGTGAAAGTCGATTTATTACCCATGAACACACTACCTGTATGCTAATTCTATGTAAAAAGGTAGCTCCAGCCCTCATGATGTTGTCCAACATTTCCGCTATAAAACGGGATACAATTATTTTGGAAACATACCAAATTTGAAAAACAATTGAGAAGTTGCGCAATTACTAATCATGGAGCACAAAATAGCCTACAGCACCTGGTATTGCCAGGCGGTATCCCATCCAGGTACTAACTAGGCCTGACATTGCTTAGCTTCCGAGATCAGACGAGATTGGGCGCATTCAGTGTGGTGTGGCCGTAGGCTCTGGTCCTAGTGAGTTTTGTACTTTTAAGCATCTAGTCGGCTAGACGTTGCAGTTTTGAAAGGCAATTGAGAAATGGCTCACTTCCTGAACTTGGAGTACAAAAAAGCCTACAGCACCTGGTATTCCCAGGCGGTCTCCCACCCAGGTACTAACTAGGCTCGACACTGCTTAGCTTCCGAGATCAGACGAGATCGGGCGCAGTCAGTGTGGTGTGGCCGTAGGCTCTGGGCCTAGTGAGTTTTGTACTTTTAAGCATCTAGTCAGCTAGACCTTGCAGTTTTGAAAGGCAATTGAGAAATGGCTCACTTCCTGAACTTGGAGCACAAAAAAGCCTACAGCACCTGGTATTCCTAGGCGGTCTCCCATCCAGGTACTAACGAGGCACGACACTGCTTAGCTTCTGAGATCAAACGAGATAGGGCGCATTCAGTGTGGTGTGGCCGTAGGCTCTGGGCCTAGTGAGTTTTGTACTTTTAAGCATGTAGTCGGCTAGACCTTGCAGTTTTGAAAGGCAATTGAGAAAGGGCTCACTTCCTGAACTTGGAGCACAAAAAAGCCTACAGCACCTGGTATTCCCAGGCGGTCTCCCATCCAGGTACTAACTAGGCCTGACACTGCTTAACTTCCGAGATCAGACGAGATCGGGTGCATTCAGTGTGGTGTGGCCGTAGGCTCTAGGAATGCTAAGAATATTACTCTTATGCATTTGCATTTAGTAAGCTAAGCCATGCAGCCACTTGCAACATGATACCACGCTCATCGCTCGATCAGGCGAGATATATAAGACTGGTGGGCCCATTCAGGACTCCTATGTCTGGTAGGATAACTTTAATTCATCCATCCTGTGTCTGTTGCAGGGAGGTGGAGAGAACAATCAACACAATAATGGTTTTCTTTCATGCCTCTTGAAGGACTCAATATTCTCTGTACTGCATTACATGTGAAAGTCGATTTATTACCCATGAACACACTACCTGTATGCTAATTCTATGTAAAAAGGTAGCTCCAGCCCTCATGATGTTGTCCAACATTTCCGCTATAAAACGGGATACAATTATTTTGGAAACATACCAAATTTGAAAAATAATTGAGAAGTTGCGCAATTACTAATCATGGAGCACAAAAAAGCCTACAGCACCTGGTATTCCCAGGCAGTCTCCCATCCAGGTACTAACTAAGCCCTTCCGAGATCGGGCGCATTCAGTGTGGTGTGGCTGTAGGCTCTGGGCCTAGTGAGTTTTGTACTTTTAAGCATCTAGTCGGCTAGACCTTGCAGTTTTGAAAGGCAATTGAGAAATGGCTCACTTCCTGAACTTGGAGCACAAAAAAGCCTACAGCACCTGGTATTCCCAGGCGGTCTCCCATCCAGGTACTAACTAGGCCCGACACTGCTTAGCTTCCGAGATCAGACGAGATCAGGCGCAATCAGTGTGGTGTGGCCGTAGGCTCTTGGCCTAGTGAGTTTTGTACTTTTAAGCATCTAGTCAGCTAGACCTTGCAGTTTTGAAAGGCAATTGAGAAATGGCTCACTTCCTGAACTTGGAGCACAAAAAAGCCTACAGCACCTGGTATTCCCAGGCGGTCTCCCATCCAGGTACTAACTAGGCCTGACACTGCTTAACTTCCGAGATCAGACGAGATCGGGTGCATTCAGTGTGGTGTGGCCGTAGGCTCTAGGAATGCTAAGAATATTACTCTTATGCATTTGCATTTAGTAAGCTAAGCCATGCAGCCACTTGCAACATGATACCACGCTCATCGCTCGATCAGGCGAGATATATAAGACTGGTGGGCCCATTCAGGACTCCTATGTCTGGTAGGATAACTTTAATTCATCCATCCTGTGTCTGTTGCAGGGAGGTGGAGAGAACAATCAACACAATAATGGTTTTCTTTCATGCCTCTTGAAGGACTCAATATTCTCTGTACTGCATTACATGTGAAAGTCGATTAATTACCCATGAACACACTACCTGTATGCTAATTCTATGTAAAAAGGTAGCTCCAGCCCTCATGATGTTGTCCAACATTTCCGCTATAAAACAGGATACAATTATTTTGGAAACATACCAAATTTGAAAAATAATTGAGAAGTTGCGCAATTACTAATCATGGAGCACAAAAAAGCCTACAGCACCTGGTATTCCCAGGCAGTCTCCCATCCAGGTACTAACTAGGCCCGACCCTGCTTAGCTTCCGAGATCGGGCGCATTCAGTGTGGTGTGGCCGTAGGCTCTGGGCCTAGTGAGTTTTGTACTTTTAAGCATCTAGTCGGCTAGACCTTGCAGTTTTGAAAGGCAATTGAGAAATGGCTCACTTCCTGAACTTGGAGCCCAAAAATGCCTACAGCACCTGGTATTCCCAGGCGGTCTCCCATCCAGGTACTAACTAGGCCCGACACTGCTTAGCTTCCGAGATCAGACGAGATCGGGCGCAATCAGTGTGGTGTGGCCGTAGGCTCTGGGCCTAGTGAGTTTTGTACTTTTAAGCATCTAGTCAGCTAGACCTTGCAGTTTTGAAAGGCAATTGAGAAATGGCTCACTTCCTGAACTTGGAGCACAAAAAAGCCTACAGCACCTGGTATTCCCAGGCGGTCTCCCATCCAGGTACTAACGAGGCCCGACCCTGCTTAGCTTCTGAGATCGGGCGCATTCAGTGTGGTGTGGCCGTAGGCTCTGGACCTAGTGAGTTTTGTACTTTTAAGCATCTAGTCGGCTAGACCTTGCAGTTTTGAAAGGCAATTGAGAAATGGCTCACTTCCTGAACTTGGAGCACAAAAAAAGCCTACAGCACCTGGTATTCCCAGGCGGTCTCCCATCCAGGTACTAACTAGGCCCAACACTGCTTAGCTTCCAAGATCAGACAAGATCGGGCGCAATCAGTGTGGTGTGGCCGTAGGCTCTGGGCCTAGTGAGTTTTGTACTTTTAAGCATCTAGTCAGCTAGACCTTGCAGTTTTGAAAGGCAATTGAGAAATGGCTCACTTCCTGAACTTGGAGCACAAAAAAGCCTACAGCACCTGGTATTCCCACGCAGTCTCCCATCCAGATACTAACGAGGCCCGACACTGCTTAGCTTCAGAGATCAGACGAGATCGGGTGCATTCAGTGTGGTGTGGCCGTAGGCTCTAGGAATGCTAAGAATATTACTCTTATGCATTTGCATTTAGTAAGCTAAGCCATGCAGCCACTTGCAACATGATACCACGCTCATCGCTCGATCAGGCTCGATCAGGCGAGATATATAAGACTGGTGGGCCCATTCAGGACTCCTATGTCTGGTAGGATAACTTTAATTCATCCATCCTGTGTCTGTTGCAGGGAGGTGGAGAGAACAATCAACACAATAATGGTTTTCTTTCATGCCTCTTGAAGGACTCAATATTCTCTGTACTGCATTACATGTGAAAGTCGATTTATTACCCATGAACACACTACCTGTATGCTAATTCTATGTAAAAAGGTAGCTCCAGCCCTCATGATGTTGTCCAACATTTCCGCTATAAAACGGGATACAATTATTTTGGAAACATACCAAATTTGAAAAATAATTGAGAAGTTGCGCAATTACTAATCATGGAGCACAAAAAAGCCTACAGCACCTGGTATTCCCAGGCAGTCTCCCATCCAGGTACTAACTAGGCCCGACCCTGCTTAGCTTCCGAGATCGGGCGCATTCAGTGTGGTGTGGCCGTAGGCTCTGGGCGTAGTGAGTTTTGTACTTTTAAGCATCTAGTCGGCTAGACCTTGCAGTTTTGAAAGGCAATTGAGAAATGGCTCACTTCCTGAACTTGGAGCACAAAAAAGCCTACAGCACCTGGTATTCCCAGGCGGTCTCCCATCCAGGTACTAACTAGGCCTGACACTGCTTAGCTTCCAAGATCAGACGAGATCGGGCGCAATCAGTGTGGTGTGGCTGTAGGCTCTGGGCCTAGTGAGTTTTGTACTTTTAAGCATCTAGTCAGCTAGACCTTGCAGTTTTGAAAGGCAATTGAGAAATGGCTCACTTCCTGAACTTATAGCACAAAAAAGCCTACAGCACCTGGTATTCCCAGGCGGTCTCCCATCCAGGTACTAACGAGGCCCGACCCTGCTTAGCTTCTGAGATCGGGCGCATTCAGTGTGGTGTGGCTGTAGGCTCTGGGCCTAGTGAGTTTTGTACTTTTAAGCATCTAGTCGGCTAGACCTTGCAGTTTTGAAAGGCAATTGAGAAATGGCTCACTTCCTGAACTTGGAGCACAAAAAAAGCCTACAGCACCTGGTATTCCCAGGCGGTCTCCCATCCAGGTACTAACTAGGCCCGACACTGCTTAGCTTCCGAGATCAGACGAGATCGGGCGCAATCAGTGTGGTGTGGCCGTAGGCTCTGGGTCTAATGAGTTTTGTACTTTTAAGCATCTAGTCAGCTAGACCTTGCAGTTTTGAAAGGCAATTGAGAAATGGCTCACTTCCTGAACTTGGAGCACAAAAAAGCCTACAGCACCTGGTATTCCCACGCGGTCTCCCATCCAGGTACTAACAAGGCCCGACACTGCTTAGCTTCCGAGATCAGACGAGATCAGGCGCATTCAGTGTGGTGTGGCCGTAGGCTCTGGGCCTTGTGAGTTTTGTACTTTTAAGCATCTAGTCGGCTAGACCTTGCAGTTTTGAAAGGCAATTGAGAAATGGCTCACTTCCTGAACTTGGAGTACAAAAAAAGCCTACAGCACCTGGTATTCCCAGGCGGTCTCCCATCCAGGTACTAACTAGGCCCGACACTGCTTAGCTTCTGAGATAAGATGAGATCGGGCGCATTTAGTGTGGTGTGGCCGTAGGCTCTGGGCCTAGTGAGTTTTGTACTTTTAAGCATCTAGTCGGCTAGACCTTGCAGTTTTGAAAGGCAATTGAGAAAGGGCTCACTTCCTGAACTTGGAGCACAAAAAAGCCTACAGCACCTGGTATTCCCAGGCGGTCTCCCATCCAGGTACTAACTAGGCCTAACACTGCTTAACTTCCGAGATCAGACAAGATCGGGTGCATTCAGTGTGGTGTGGCCGTAGGCTCTAGGAATGCTAAGAATATTACTCTTATGCATTTGCATTTAGTAAGCTAAGCCATGCAGCCACTTGCAACATGATACCACGCTCATCGCTCGATCAGGCGAGATATATAAGACTGGTGGGCCCATTCAGGACTCCTATGTCTGGTAGGATAACTTTAATTCATCCATCCTGTGTCTGTTGCAGGGAGGTGGAGAGAACAATCAACACAATAATGGTTTTCTTTCATGCCTCTTGAAGGACTCAATATTCTCTGTACTGCATTACATGTGAAAGTCGATTTATTACCCATGAACACACTACCTGTATGCTAATTCTATGTAAAAAGGTAGCTCCAGCCCTCATGATGTTGTCCAACATTTCTGCTATAAAACAGGATACAATTATTTTGGAAACATACCAAATTTGAAAAATAATTGAGAAGTTGCGCAATTACTAATCATGGAGCACAAAAAAGCCTACAGCACCTGGTATTCCCAGGCAGTCTCCCATCCAGGTACTAACTAGGCCTGACATTGCTTAGCTTCCGAGATCAGACGAGATTGGGCGCATTCAGTGTGGTGTGGCCGTAGGCTCTGGTCCTAGTGAGTTTTGTACTTTTAAGCATCTAGTCGGCTAGACGTTGCAGTTTTGAAAGGCAATTGAGAAATGGCTCACTTCCTGAACTTGGAGTACAAAAAAGCCTACAGCACCTGGTATTCCCAGGCGGTCTCCCACTCAGGTACTAACTAGGTCCGACACTGCTTAGCTTCCGAGATCAGACGAGATCGGGCGCAGTCAGTGTGGTGTGGCCGTAGGCTCTGGGCCTAGTGAGTTTTGTACTTTTAAGCATCTAGTCAGCTAGACCTTGCAGTTTTGAAAGGCAATTGAGAAATGGCTCACTTCCTGAACTTGGAGCACAAAAAAGCCTACAGCACCTGGTATTCCCAGGCGGTCTCCCATCCAGGTACTAACTAGGCCCGACACTGCTTAGCTTCCGAGATGAGACGAGATCGGGCGCAATCAGTGTGGTGTGGCCGTAGGCTCTGGGCCTAGTGAGTTTTGTACTTTTAAGCATCTAGTCAGCTAGACCTTGCAGTTTTGAAAGGCAATTGAGAAATGGCTCACTTCCTGAACTTGGAGCACAAAAAAGCCTACAGCACCTGGTATTCCCAGGCGGTCTCCCATCCAGGTACTAACTAGGCCCGACACTGCTTAGCTTCCGAGATGAGACGAGATCGGGCGCAATCAGTGTGGTGTGGCCGTAGGCTCTGGGCCTTGTGAGTTTTGTACTTTTAAGCATCTAGTCAGCTAGACCTTGCAGTTTTGAAAGGCAATTGAGAAATGGCTCACTTCCTGAACTTGGAGCACAAAAAAGCCTACAGCACCTGGTATTCCCAGGCGGTCTCCCATCCAGGTACTAACGAGGCCTGACCCTGCTTAGCTTCCGAGATCGGGCGCATTCAGTGTGGTGTGGCCGTAGGCTCTGGGCCTAGTGAGTTTTGTACTTTTAAGCATCTAGTCGGCTAGACCTTGCAGTTTTGAAAGGCAATTGAGAAATGGCTCACTTCCTGAACTTGGAGCACAAAAAAGCCTACAGCACCTGGTATTCCCAGGCGGTCTCCCATCCAGGTACTAACTAGGCCCGACACTGCTTAGCTTCCGAGATTAGACGAGATCGGGCGCAATCAGTGTGGTGTGGCCGTAGGCTCTGGGCCTAGTGAGTTTTGTACTTTTAAGCATCTAGTCAGCTAGACCTTGCAGTTTTGAAAGGCAATTGAGAAATGGCTCACTTCCTGAACTTGGAGCACAAAAAAGCCTACAGCACCTGGTATTCCCACGCAGTCTCCCATCCAGGTAGTAACGAGGCCCGACACTGCTTAGCTTCAGAGATCAGACGAGATCGGGCGCATTCAGTGTGGTGTGGCCATAGGCTCTGGGCCTTGTGAGTTTTGTACTTTTAAGCATCTAGTCGGCTAGACCTTGCATTTTTGAAAGGCAATTGAGAAATGGCTCACTTCCTGAACTTGGAGTACAAAAAAAGCCTACAGCACCTGGTATTCCCAGGCGGTCTCCCATCCAGGTACTAACTAGGCCCAACACTGCTTAGCTTCTGAGATCAGATGAGATCGGGCGCATTTAGTGTGGTGTGGCCGTAGGCTCTGGGCCTAGTGAGTTTTGTACTTTTAAGCATCTAGTCGGCTAGACCTTGCAGTTTTGAAAGGCAATTGAGAAAGGGCTCACTTCCTGAACTTGGAGCACAAAAAAGCCTACAGCACCTGGTATTCCCAGGCGGTCTCCCATCCAGGTACTAACTAGGCCTAACACTGCTTAACTTCCGAGATCAGTCGAGACCGGGTGCATTCAGTGTGGTGTGGCCATAGGCTCTAGGAATGCTAAGAATATTACTCTTATGCATTTGCATTTAGTAAGCTAAGCCATGCAGCCACTTGCAACATGATACCACGCTCATCGCTCGATCAGGCTCGATCAGGCGAGATATATAAGACTGGTGGGCCCATTCAGGACTCCTATGTCTGGTAGGATAACTTTAATTCATCCATCCTGTGTCTGTTGCAGGGAGGTGGAGAGAACAATCAACACAATAATGGTTTTCTTTCATGCCTCTTGAAGGACTCAATATTCTCTGTACTGCATTACATGTGAAAGTCGATTTATTACCCATGAACACACTACCTGTATGCTAATTCTATGTAAAAAGGTAGCTCCAGCCCTCATGATGTTGTCCAACATTTCCGCTATAAAACGGAATACAATTATTTTGGAAACATACCAAATTTGAAAAATAATTGAGAAGTTGCGCAATTACTAATCATGGAGCACAAAAAAGCCTACAGCACCTGGTATTCCCAGGCGGTCTCCCATCCAGGTACTAACTAGGCCCGACACTGCTTAGCTTCTGAGATCAGATGAGATCGGGCGCATTCAGTGTGGTGTGGCCGTAGGCTCTGGGCCTAGTGAGTTTTGTACTTTTAAGCATCTAGTCGGCTAGACCTTGCAGTTTTGAAAGGCAATTGAGAAATGGCTCACTTCCTGAACTTGGAGCACAAAAAAGCCTACAGCACCTGGTATTCCCAGGCGGTCTCCCATCCAGGTACTAACTAGGCCTGACACTGCTTAGCTTCCAAGATCAGACGAGATCGGGCGCAATCAGTGTGGTGTGGCTGTAGGCTCTGGGCCTAGTGAGTTTTGTACTTTTAAGCATCTAGTCAGCTAGACCTTGCAGTTTTGAAAGGCAATTGAGAAATGGCTCACTTCCTGAACTTATAGCACAAAAAAGCCTACAGCACCTGGTATTCCCAGGTGGTCTCCCATCCAGGTACTAACGAGGCCCGACCCTGCTTAGCTTCTGAGATCGGGCGCATTCAGTGTGGTGTGGCTGTAGGCTCTGAGCCTAGTGAGTTTTGTACTTTTAAGCATCTAGTCGGCTAGACCTTGCAGTTTTGAAAGGCAATTGAGAAATGGCTCACTTCCTGAACTTGGAGCACAAAAAAAGCCTACAGCACCTGGTATTCCCAGGCGGTCTCCCATCCAGGTACTAACTAGGCCCGACACTGCTTAGCTTCCGAGATCAGACGAGATCGGGCGCAATCAGTGTGGTGTGGCCGTAGGCTCTGGGTCTAGTGAGTTTTGTACTTTTAAGCATCTAGTCAGCTAGACCTTGCAGTTTTGAAAGGCAATTGAGAAATGGCTCACTTCCTGAACTTGGAGCACAAAAAAGCCTACAGCACCTGGTATTCCCACGCGGTCTCCCATCCAGGTACTAACAAGGCCCGACACTGCTTAGCTTCCGAGATCAGACGAGATCAGGCGCATTCAGTGTGGTGTGGCCGTAGGCTCTGGGCCTTGTGAGTTTTGTACTTTTAAGCATCTAGTCGGCTAGACCTTGCAGTTTTGAAAGGCAATTGAGAAATGGCTCACTTCCTGAACTTGGAGTACAAAAAAAGCCTACAGCACCTGGTATTCCCAGGCGGTCTCCCATCCAGGTACTAACTAGGCCCGACACTGCTTAGCTTCTGAGATCAGATGAGATCGGGCGCATTTAGTGTGGTGTGGCCGTAGGCTCTGGGCATAGTGAGTTTTGTACTTTTAAGCATCTAGTCGGCTAGACCTTGCAGTTTTGAAAGGCAATTGAGAAAGGGCTCACTTCCTGAACTTGGAGCACAAAAAAGCCTACAGCACCTGGTATTCCCAGGCGGTCTCCCATCCAGGTACTAACTAGGCCTAACACTGCTTAACTTCCGAGATCAGACGAGATCGGGTGCATTCAGTGTGGTGTGGCCGTAGGCTCTAGGAATGCTAAGAATATTACTCTTGTGCATTTGCATTTAGTAAGCTAAGCCATGCAGCCACTTGCAACATGATACCACGCTCATCGCTCGATCAGGCTCGATCAGGCGAGATATATAAGACTGGTGGGCCCATTCAGGACTCCTATGTCTGGTAGGATAACTTTAATTCATCCATCCTGTGTCTGTTGCAGGGAGGTGGAGAGAACAATCAACACAATAATGGTTTCTTTCATGCCTCTTGAAGGACTCAATATTCTCTGTACTGCATTACATGTGAAAGTCGATTTATTACCCATGAACACACTACCTGTATGCTAATTCTATGTAAAAAGGTAGCTCCAGCCCTCATGATGTTGTCCAACATTTCTGCTATAAAACAGGATACAATTATTTTGGAAACATACCAAATTTGAAAAATAATTGAGAAGTTGCGCAATTACTAATCATGGAGCACAAAAATGCCTACAGCACCTGGTATTCCCAGGCAGTCTCCCATCCAGGTACTAACTAGGCCCGACATTGCTTAGCTTCCGAGATCAGACGAGATTGGGCGCATTCAGTGTGGTGTGGCCGTAGGCTCTGGTCCTAGTGAGTTTTGTACTTTTAAGCATCTAGTCGGCTAGACGTTGCAGTTTTGAAAGGCAATTGAGAAATGGCTCACTTCCTGAACTTGGAGTACAAAAAAGCCTACAGCACCTGGTATTCCCAGGCGGTCTCCCACCCAGGTACTAACTAGGTCCGACACTGCTTAGCTTCCGAGATCAGACGAGATCGGGCGCAGTCAGTGTGGTGTGGCCATAGGCTCTGGGCCTAGTGAGTTTTGTACTTTTAAGCATCTAGTCAGCTAGACCTTGCAGTTTTGAAAGGCAATTGAGAAATGGCTCACTTCCTGAACTTGGAGCACAAAAAAGCCTACAGCACCTGGTATTCCCAGGCGGTCTCCCATCCAGGTACTAACGAGGCCCGACCCTGCTTAGCTTCAGAGATCAGACGAGATTGGGCGCATTCAGTGTGGTGTGGCCGTAGGCTCTGGTTCTAGTGAGTTTTGTACTTTTGAGCATCTAGTCGGCTAGACGTTGCAGTTTTGAAAGGCAATTGAGAAATGGCTCACTTCCTGAACTTGGAGTACAAAAAAGCCTACAGCACCTGGTATTCCCAGGCGGTCTCCCACCCAGGTACTAACTAGGTCCGACACTGCTTAGCTTCCGAGATCAGACGAGATGGGGCGCAGTCAGTGTGGTGTGGCCGCAGGCTCTGGGCCTTGTGAGTTTTGTACTTTTAAGCATCTAGTCAGCTAGACCTTGCAATTGAGAAATGGCTCACTTCCTGAACTTGGAGCACAAAAAAGCCTACAGCACCTGGTATTCCCAGGCGGTCTCCCATCCAGGTACTAACGAGGCACGACACTGCTTAGCTTCCGAGATCAGATGCATTCAGTGTGGTGTGGCCGTAGGCTCTGGGCCTTGTGAGTTTTGTACTTTTAAGCATCTAGTCGGCTAGACCTTGCAGTTTTGAAAGGCAATTGAGAAATGGCTCACGTCCTGAACTTGGAGTACAAAAAAAGCCTACAGCACCTGGTATTCCCAGGCGGTCTCCCATCCAGGTACTAACTAGGCCCAACACTGCTTAGCTTCTGAGATCAGAGGAGATTGGGCGCATTTAGTGTGGTGTGGCCGTAGTCTCTGGGCCTAGTGAGTTTTGTACTTTTAAGCATCTAGTCGGCTAGACCTTGCAGTTTTGAAAGGCAATTGAGAAAGGGCTCACTTCCTGAACTTGGAGCACAAAAAAGCCTACAGCACCTGGTATTCCCAGGCGGTCTCCCATCCAGGTACTAACTAGGCCTAACACTGCTTAACTTCCGAGATCAGACGAGATCGGGTGCATTCAGTGTGGTGTGGCCGTAGGCTCTAGGAATGCTAAGAATATTACTCTTATGCATTTGCATTTAGTAAGCTAAGCCATGCAGCCACTTGCAACATGATACCACGCTCATCGCTCGATCAGGCTCGATCAGGCGAGATATATAAGACTGGTGGGCCCATTCAGGACTCCTATGTCTGGTAGGATAACTTTAATTCATCCATCCTGTGTCTGTTGCAGGGAGGTGGAGAGAACAATCAACACAATAATGGTTTTCTTTCATGCCTCTTGAAGGACTCAATATTCTCTGTACTGCATTACATGTGAAAGTCGATTAATTACCCATGAACACACTACCTGTATGCTAATTCTATGTAAAAAGGTAGCTCCAGCCCTCATGATGTTGTCCAACATTTCCGCTATAAAACAGGATACAATTATTTTGGAAACATACCAAATTTGAAAAATAATTGAGAAGTTGCACAATTACTAATCATGGAGCACAAAAAAGCCTACAGCACCTGGTATTCCCAGGCAGTCTCCCATCCAGGTACTAACTAGGCCCGACCCTGCTTAGCTTCCGAGATCTGGCGCATTCAGTGTGGTGTGGCCGTAGGCTCTGGGCCTAGTGAGTTTTGTACTTTTAAGCATCTAGTCGGCTAGACCTTGCAGTTTTGAAAGGCAATTGAGAAATGGCTCACTTCCTGAACTTGGAGCCCAAAAATGCCTACAGCACCTGGTATTCCCAGGCGGTCTCCCATCCAGGTACTAACTAGGCCCGACACTGCTTAGCTTCCGAGATCAGACGAGATCGGGCGCAATCAGTGTGGTGTGGCCGTAGGCTCTGGGCCTAGTGAGTTTTGTACTTTTAAGCATCTAGTCAGCTAGACCTTGCAGTTTTGAAAGGCAATTGAGAAATGGCTCACTTCCTGAACTTGGAGCACAAAAAAGCCTACAGCACCTGGTATTCCCAGGCGGTCTCCCATCCAGGTACTAACGAGGCCCGACCCTGCTTAGCTTCTGAGATCGGGCGCATTCAGTGTGGTGTGGCCGTAGGCTCTGGACCTAGTGAGTTTTGTACTTTTAAGCATCTAGTCGGCTAGACCTTGCAGTTTTGAAAGGCAATTGAGAAATGGCTCACTTCCTGAACTTGGAGCACAAAAAAAGCCTACAGCACCTGGTATTCCCAGGCGGTCTCCCATCCAGGTACTAACTAGGCCCAACACTGCTTAGCTTCCGAGATCAGACAAGATCAGGCGCAATCAGTGTGGTGTGGCCGTAGGCTCTGGTCCTAGTGAGTTTTGTACTTTTAAGCATCTAGTCAGCTAGACCTTGCAGTTTTGAAAGGCAATTGAGAAATGGCTCACTTCCTGAACTTGGAGCACAAAAAAGCCTACAGCACCTGGTATTCCAACGCAGTCTCCCATCCAGGTACTAACGAGGCCCGACACTGCTTAGCTTCAGAGATCAGACGAGATCGGGCGCATTCAGTGTGGTGTGGCCATAGGCTCTGGGCCTTGTGAGTTTTGTACTTTTAAGCATCTAGTCGGCTAGACCTTGCATTTTTGAAAGGCAATTGAGAAATGGCTCACTTCCTGAACTTGGAGTACAAAAAAAGCCTACAGCACCTGGTATTCCCAGGCGGTCTCCCATCCAGGTACTAACTAGGCCCGACACTGCTTAGCTTCTGAGATCAGATGAGATCGGGCGCATTTAGTGTGGTGTGGCCGTAGGCTCTGGGCCTAGTGAGTTTTGTACTTTTAAGCATCTAGTCGGCTAGACCTTGCAGTTTTGAAAGGCAATTGAGAAAGGGCTCACTTCCTGAACTTGGAGCACAAAAAAGCCTACAGCAACTGGTATTCCCAGGCGGTCTCCCATCCAGGTACTAACTAGGCCTAACACTGCTTAACTTCCAAGATCAGACGAGAACGGGTGCATTCAGTGTGGTGTGGCCGTAGGCTCTAGGAACGCTAAGAATATTACTCTTATGCATTTGCATTTAGTAAGCTAAGCCATGCAGCCACTTGCAACATGATACCACGCTCATCGCTCGATCAGGCTCGATCAGGCGAGATATATAAGACTGGTGGCCCCATTCAGGACTCCTATGTCTGGTAGGATAACTTTAATTCATCCATCCTGTGTCTGTTGCAGGGAGGTGGAGAGAACAATCAACACAATAATGGTTTTCTTTCATGCCTCTTGAAGGACTCAATATTCTCTGTACTGCATTACATGTGAAAGTCGATTTATTACCCATGAACACACTACCTGTATGCTAATTCTATGTAAAAAGGTAGCTCCAGCCCTCATGATGTTGTCCAACATTTCTGCTATAAAACAGGATACAATTATTTTGGAAACATACCAAATTTGAAAAATAATTGAGAAGTTGCGCAATTACTAATCATGGAGCACAAAAAAGCCTACAGCACCTGGTATTCCCAGGCAGTCTCCCATCCAGGTACTAACTAGGCCCGACATTGCTTAGCTTCCGAGATCAGACGAGATTGGGCGCATTCAGTGTGGTGTGGCCGTAGGCTCTGGTCCTAGTGAGTTTTGTACTTTTAAGCATCTAGTCGGCTAGACGTTGCAGTTTTGAAAGGCAATTGAGAAATGGCTCACTTCCTGAACTTGGAGTACAAAAAAGCCTACAGCACCTGGTATTCCCAGGCGGTCTCCCACCCAGGTACTAACTAGGTCCAACACTGCTTAGCTTCCGAGATCAGACGAGATCAGGCGCAGTCAGTGTGGTGTGGCCGTAGGCTCTGGGCCTAGTGAGTTTTGTACTTTTAAGCATCTAGTCAGCTAGACCTTGCAGTTTTGAAAGGCAATTGAGAAATGGCTCACTTCCTGAACTTGGAGCACAAAAAAGCCTACAGCACCTGGTATTCCCAGGCGGTCTCCCATCCAGGTACTAACTAGGCCCGACACTGCTTAGCTTCCGAGATGAGACGAGATCGGGGCGCAATCAGTGTGGTGTGGCCGTAGGCTCTGGGCCTAGTGAGTTTTGTACTTTTAAGCATCTAGTCGGCTAGACCTTGCAGTTTTGAAAGGCAATTGAGAAATGGCTCACTTCCTGAACTTGGAGCACAAAAAAGCCTACAGCACCTGGTATTCCCACGCGGTCTCCCATCCAGGTACTAACGAGGCCCGACACTGCTTAGTTTCCGAGATCAGACGAGATCGGGCGCATTCAGTGTGGTGTGGCCGTAGGCTCTGGGCCTTGTGAGTTTTGTACTTTTAAGCATCTAGTCGGCTAGACCTTGCAGTTTTGAAAGGCAATTGAGAAAGGGCTCACTTCCTGAACTTGGAGCACAAAAAAGCCTACAGCACCTGGTATTCCCAGGCGGTCTCCCATCCAGGTACTAACTAGGCCTAACACTGCTTAACTTCCGAGATCAGACGAGATCGGGTGCATTCAGTGTGGTGTGGCCGTAGGCTCTAGGAATGCTAAGAATATTACTCTTATGCATTTGCATTTAGTAAGCTAAGCCATGCAGCCACTTGCAACATGATACCACGCTCATCGCTCGATCAGGCTCGATCAGGCGAGATATATAAGACTGGTGGGCCCATTCAGGACTCCTATGTCTGGTAGGATAACTTTAATTCATCCATCCTGTGTCTGTTGCAGGGAGGTGGAGAGAACAATCAACACAATAATGGTTTTCTTTCATGCCTCTTGAAGGACTCAATATTCTCTGTACTGCATTACATGTGAAAGTCGATTAATTACCCATGAACACACTACCTGTATGCTAATTCTATGTAAAAAGGTAGCTCCAGCCCTCATGATGTTGTCCAACATTTCCGCTATAAAACAGGATACAATTATTTTGGAAACATACCAAATTTGAAAAATAATTGAGAAGTTGCGCAATTACTAATCATGGAGCACAAAAAAGCCTACAGCACCTGGTATTCCCAGGCAGTCTCCCATCCAGGTACTAACTAGGCCCGACCCTGCTTAGTTTCCGAGATCGGGCGCATTCAGTGTGGTGTGGCCGTAGGCTCTGGGCCTAGTGAGTTTTGTACTTTTAAGCATCTAGTCGGCTAGACCTTGCAGTTTTGAAAGGCAATTGAGAAATGGCTCACTTCCTGAACTTGGAGCCCAAAAATGCCTACAGAACCTGGTATTCCCAGGCGGTCTCCCATCCAGGTACTAACTAGGCCCGACACTGCTTAGCTTCCGAGATCAGACGAGATCGGGCGCAATCAGTGTGGTGTGGCCGTAGGCTCTGGGCCTAGTGAGTTTTGTACTTTTAAGCATCTAGTCAGCTAGACCTTGCAGTTTTGAAAGGCAATTGAGAAATGGCTCACTTCCTGAACTTGGAGCACAAAAAAGCCTACAGCACCTGGTATTCCCACGCAGTCTCCCATCCAGGTACTAACGAGGCCCGACCCTGCTTAGCTTCAGAGATCAGACGAGATCAGGCGCATTCAGTGTGGTGTGGCCATAGGCTCTGGGCCTTGTGAGTTTTGTACTTTTAAGCATCTAGTCGGCTAGACCTTGCATTTTTGAAAGGCAATTGAGAAATGGCTCACTTCCTGAACTTGGAGTACAAAAAAAGCCTACAGCACCTGGTATTCCCAGGCGGTCTCCCATCCAGGTACTAACTAGGCCCGACACTGCTTAGCTTCTGAGATCAGATGAGATCGGGCGCATTTAGTGTGGTGTGGCCGTAGGCTCTGGGCCTAGTGAGTTTTGTACTTTTAAGCATCTAGTCGGCTAGACCTTGCAGTTTTGAAAGGCAATTGAGAAAGGGCTCACTTCCTGAACTTGGAGCACAAAAAAAGCCTACAGCACCTGGTATTCCCAGGCGGTCTCCCATCCAGGTACTAACTAGGCCTAACACTGCTTAACTTCCGAGATCAGACGAGATCGGGTGCATTCAGTGTGGTGTGGCCGTAGGCTCTAAGAATGCTAAGAATATTACTCTTATGCATTTGCATTTAGTAAGCTAAGCCATGCAGCCACTTGCAACATGATACCACGCTCATCGCTCGATCAGGCTCGATCAGGCGAGATATATAAGACTGGTGGGCCCATTCAGGACTCCTATGTCTGGTAGGATAACTTTAATTCATCCATCCTGTGTCTGTTGCAGGGAGGTGGAGAGAACAATCAACACAATAATGGTTTTCTTTCATGCCTCTTGAAGGACTCAATATTCTCTGTACTGCATTACATGTGAAAGTCGATTTATTACCCATGAACACACTACCTGTATGCTAATTCTATGTAAAAAGGTAGCTCCAGCCCTCATGATGTTGTCCAACATTTCTGCTATAAAACAGGATACAATTATTTTGGAAACATACCAAATTTGAAAAATAATTGAGAAGTTGCGCAATTACTAATCATGGAGCACAAAAAAGCCTACAGCACCTGGTATTCCCAGGCAGTCTCCCATCCAGGTACTAACTAGGCCTGACATTGCTTAGCTTCCGAGATCAGACGAGATTGGGCGCATTCAGTGTGGTGTGGCCGTAGGCTCTGGTCCTAGTGAGTTTTGTACTTTTAAGCATCTAGTCGGCTAGACGTTGCAGTTTTGAAAGGCAATTGAGAAATGGCTCACTTCCTGAACTTGGAGTACAAAAAAGCCTACAGCACCTGGTATTCCCAGGCGGTCTCCCACCCAGGTACTAACTAGGTCCGACACTGCTTAGCTTCCGAGATCAGACGAGATCGGGCGCAGTCAGTGTGGTGTGGCCGTAGGCTCTGGGCCTAGTGAGTTTTGTACTTTTAAGCATCTAGTCAGCTAGACCTTGCAGTTTTGAAAGGCAATTGAGAAATGGCTCACTTCCTGAACTTGGAGCACAAAAAAGCCTACAGCACCTGGTATTCCCAGGAGGTCTCCCATCCAGGTACTAACTAGGCCCGACACTGCTTAGCTTCCGAGATGAGACGAGATCGGGCGCAATCAGTGTGGTGTGGCCGTAGGCTCTGGGCCTAGTGAGTTTTGTACTTTTAAGCATCTAGTCAGCTAGACCTTGCAGTTTTGAAAGGCAATTGAGAAATGGCTCACTTCCTGAACTTGGAGCACAAAAAAGCCTACAGCACCTGGTATTCCCAGGCGGTCTCCCATCCAGGTACTAACTAGGCCCGACACTGCTTAGCTTCCGAGATGAGACGAGATCGGGCGCAATCAGTGTGGTGTGGCCGTAGGCTCTGGGCCTAGTGAGTTTTGTACTTTTAAGCATCTAGTCAGCTAGACCTTGCAGTTTTGAAAGGCAATTGAGAAATGGCTCACTTCCTGAACTTGGAGCACAAAAAAGCCTACAGCACCTGGTATTCCCAGGTGGTCTCCCATCCAGGTACTAACGAGGCCCGACCCTGCTTAGCTTCTGGGATCGGGCGCATTCAGTGTGGTGTGGCCGTAGGCTCTGGGCCTAGTGAGTTTTGTACTTTTAAGCATCTAGTCGGCTAGACCTTGCAGTTTTGAAAGGCAATTGAGAAATGGCTCACTTCCTGAACTTGGAGCACAAAAAAGCCTACAGCACCTGGTATTCCCAGGCGGTCTCCCATCCAGGTACTAACTAGGCCCGACACTGCTTAGCTTCCGAGATTAGACGAGATCGGGCGCAATCAGTGTGGTGTGGCCGTAGGCTCTGGGCCTAGTGAGTTTTGTACTTTTAAGCATCTAGTCAGCTAGACCTTGCAGTTTTGAAAGGCAATTGAGAAATGGCTCACTTCCTGAACTTGGAGCACAAAGAAGCCTACAGCACCTGGTATTCCCAGGCGGTCTCCCATCCAGGTACTAACGAGGCCCGACACTGCTTAGCTTCCAAGATCAGACGAGATCGGGCGCATTCAGTGTGGTGTGGCGGTAGGCTCTGGGCCTTGTGAGTTTTGTACTTTTAAGCATCTAGTCGGCTAGACCTTGCAGTTTTGAAAGGCAATTGAGAAATGGCTCACTTCCTGAACTTGAAGCACAAAAAAGCCTACAGCACCTGGTATTCCCAGGCGGTCTCCCATCCAGGTACTAACTAGGCCCGACACTGCTTAGCTTCTGAGACCAGACGAGATCGGGCGCATTCAGTGTGGTGTGGCCGTAGGCTCTGGGCCTAGTGAGTTTTGTACTTTTAAGCATCTAGTCGGCTAGACCTTGCAGTTTTAAAAGGCAATTGAGAAAGGGCTCACTTCCTGAACTTGGAGCACAAAAAAGCCTACAGCACCTGGTATTCCCAGGTAGTCTCCCATCCAGGTACTAACTAGGCCTAACACTGCTTAACTTCCGAGATCAGACGAGATCGGGTGCATTCAGTGTGGTGTGGCCGTAGGCTCTAGGAATGCTAAGAATATTACTCTTATGCATTTGCATTTAGTAAGCTAAGCCATGCAGCCACTTGCAACATGATACCACGCTCATCGCTCGATCAGGCGAGATATATAAGACTGGTGGGCCCATTCAGGACTCCTATGTCTGGTAGGATAACTTTAATTCATCCATCCTGTGTCTGTTGCAGGGAGGTGGAGAGAACAATCAACACAATAATGGTTTTCTTTCATGCCTCTTGAAGGACTCAATATTCTCTGTACTGCATTACATGTGAAAGTCGATTTATTACCCATGAACACACTACCTGTATGCTAATTCTATGTAAAAAGGTAGCTCCAGCCCTCATGATGTTGTCCAACATTTCTGCTATAAAACAGGATACAATTATTTTGGAAACATACCAAATTTGAAAAATAATTGAGAAGTTGCGCAATTACTAATCATGGAGCACAAAAAAGCCTACAGCACCTGGTATTCCCAGGCAGTCTCCCATCCAGGTACTAACTAGGCCCGACATTGCTTAGCTTCTGAGATCAGACGAGATTGGGCGCATTCAGTGTGTTGTGGCCGTAGGCTCTGGTCCTAGTGAGTTTTGTACTTTTAAGCATCTATTCGGCTAGACGTTGCAGTTTTGAAAGGCAATTGAGAAATGGCTCACTTCCTGAACTTGGAGTACAAAAAAGCCTACAGCACCTGGTATTCCCAGGCGGTCTCCCACCCAGGTACTAACTAGGTCCGACACTGCTTAGCTTCCGAGATCAGACGAGATCGGGCGCAGTCAGTGTGGTGTGGCCGTAGGCTCTGGGCCTAGTGAGTTTTGTACTTTTAAGCATCTAGTCAGCTAGACCTTGCAGTTTTGAAAGGCAATTGAGAAATGGCTCACTTCCTGAACTTGGAGCACAAAAAAGCTTACAGCACCTGGTATTCCCAGGCGGTCTCCCATCCAGGTACTAACTAGGCCCGACACTGCTTAGCTTCCTAGATGAGAAAAGATCGGGCGCAATCAGTGTGGTGTGGCCGTAGGCTCTGGGCCTAGTGAGTTTTGTACTTTTAAGCATCTAGTCAGCTAGACCTTGCAGTTTTGAAAGGCAATTGAGAAATGGCTCACTTCCTGAACTTGGAGCACAAAAAAGCCTACAGCACCTGGTATTCCCAGGCGGTCTCCCATCCAGGTACTAACTAGGCCCGACACTGCTTAGCTTCCGAGATGAGACGAGATCGGGCGCAATCAGTGTGGTGTGGCCGGAGGCTCTGGGCCTAGTGAGTTTTGTACTTTTAAGCATCTAGTCAGCTAGACCTTGCAGTTTTGAAAGGCAATTGAGAAATGGCTCACTTCCTGAACTTGGAGCACAAAAAAGCCTACAGCACCTGGTATTCCCAGGCGGTCTCCCATCCAGGTACTAACGAGGCCCGACCCTGCTTAGCTTCCGAGATCGGGCGCATTCAGTGTGGTGTGGCCGTAGGCTCTGGGCCTAGTGAGTTTTGTACTTTTAAGCATCTAGTCGGCTAGACCTTGCAGTTTTGAAAGGCAATTGAGAAATGGCTCACTTCCTGAACTTGGAGCACAAAAAAGCCTACAGCACCTGGTATTCCCAGGCGGTCTCCCATCCAGGTACTAACTAGGCCCGACACTGCTTAGCTTCTGAGATTAGACGAGATCGGGCGCAATCAGTGTGGTGTGGCCGTAGGCTCTGGGCCTAGTGAGTTTTGTACTTTTAAGCATCTAGTCAGCTAGACCTTGCAGTTTTGAAAGGCAATTGAGAAATGGCTCACTTCCTGAACTTGGAGCACAAAAAAGCCTACAGCACCTGGTATTCCCAGGCGGTCTCCCATCCAGGTACTAACGAGGCCCGACACTGCTTAGCTTCCAAGATCAGACGAGATCGGGCGCATTCAGTGTGGTGTGGCCGTAGGCTCTGGGCCTTGTGAGTTTTGTACTTTTAAGCATCTAGTCGGCTAGACCTTGCAGTTTTGAAAGGCAATTGAGAAATGGCTCACTTCCTGAACTTGGAGCACAAAAAAGCCTACAGCACCTGGTATTCCCAGGCGGTCTCCCATCCAGGTACTAACTAGGCCCGACATTGCTTAGCTTCTGAGATCAGACGAGATCTGGCGCATTCAGTGTGGTGTGGCCGTAGGCTCTGGGCCTAGTGAGTTTTGTACTTTTAAGCATCTAGTCGGCTAGACCTTGCAGTTTTAAAAGGCAATTGAGAAAGGGCTCACTTCCTGAACTTGGAGCACAAAAAAGCCTACAGCACCTGGTATTCCCAGGCGGTCTCCCATCCAGGTACTAACTAGGCCTGACACTGCTTAACTTCCGAGATCAGATCAGATCGGGTGCATTCAGTGTGGTGTGGCCGTAGGCTCTAGGAATGCTAAGAATATTACTCTTATGCATTTGCATTTAGTAAGCTAAGCCATGCAGCCACTTGCAACATGATACCACGCTCATCGCTCGATCAGGCGAGATATATAAGACTGGTGGGCCCATTCAGGACTCCTATGTCTGGTAGGATAACTTAAATTCATCCATCCTGTGTCTGTTGCAGGGAGGTGGAGAGAACAATCAACACAATAATGGTTTTCTTTCATGCCTCTTGAAGGACTCAATATTCTCTGTACTGCATTACATGTGAAAGTCGATTTATTACCCATGAACACACTACCTGTATGCTAATTCTATGTAAAAAGGTAGCTCCAGCCCTCATGATGTTGTCCAACATTTCCGCTATAAAACGGGATACAATTATTTTGGAAACATACCAAATTTGAAAAACAATTGAGAAGTTGCGCAATTACTAATCATGGAGCACAAAATAGCCTACAGCACCTGGTATTGCCAGGCGGTATCCCATCCAGGTACTAACTAGGCCTGACATTGCTTAGCTTCCGAGATCAGACGAGATTGGGCGCATTCAGTGTGGTGTGGCCGTAGGCTCTGGTCCTAGTGAGTTTTGTACTTTTAAGCATCTAGTCGGCTAGACCTTGCAGTTTTGAAAGGCAATTGAGAAATGGCTCACTTCCTGAACTTGGAGCACAAAATAGCCTACAGCACCTGGTATTCCCAGGCGGTCTCCCACCCAGGTACTAACTAGGCCCGACACTGCTTAGCTTCCGAGATCAGACGAGATCGGGCGCAGTCAGTGTGGTGTGGCCGTAGGCTCTAGGCCTAGTGAGTTTTGTACTTTTAAGCATCTAGTCAGCTAGACCTTGCAGTTTTGAAAGGCAATTGAGAAATGGCTCACTTCCTGAACTTGGAGCACAAAAAAGCCTACAGCACCTGGTATTCCTAGGCGGTCTCCCATCCAGGTACTAACGAGGCACGACACTGCTTAGCTTCTGAGATCAAACGAGATAGGGCGCATTCAGTGTGGTGTGGCCGTAGGCTCTGGGCCTAGTGAGTTTTGTACTTTTAAGCATGTAGTCGGCTAGACCTTGCAGTTTTGAAAGGCAATTGAGAAAGGGCTCACTTCCTGAACTTTGAGCACAAAAAAGCCTACAGCACCTGGTATTCCCAGGCAGTCTCCCATCCAGGTACTAACTAGGCCTGACACTGCTTAACTTCCGAGATCAGACGAGATCGGGTGCATTCAGTGTGGTGTGGCCATAGGCTCTAGGAATGCTAAGAATATTACTCTTATGCATTTGCATTTAGTAAGCTAAGCCATGCAGCCACTTGCAACATGATACCACGCTCATCGCTCGATCAGGCGAGATATATAAGACTGGTGGGCCCATTCAGGACTCCTATGTCTGGTAGGATAACTTTAATTCATCCATCCTGTGTCTGTTGCAGGGAGGTGGAGAGAACAATCAACACAATAATGGTTTTCTTTCATGCCTCTTGAAGGACTCAATATTCTCTGTACTGCATTACATGTGAAAGTCGATTTATTACCCATGAACACACTACCTGTATGCTAATTCTATGTAAAAAGGTAGCTCCAGCCCTCATGATGTTGTCCAACATTTCCGCTATAAAACGGGATACAATTATTTTGGAAACATACCAAATTTGAAAAATAATTGAGAAGTTGCGCAATTACTAATCATGGAGCACAAAAAAAAGCCTACAGCACCTGGTATTCCCAGGCAGTCTCCCATCCAGGTACTAACTAGGCCCGACCCTGCTTAGCTTCCGAGATCGGGCGCATTCAGTGTGTTGTGGCCGTAGGCTCTGGGCCTAGTGAGTTTGTACTTTTAAGCATCTAGTCGGCTAGACCTTGCAGTTTTGAAAAGCAATTGTGAAATGGCTCACTTCCTGAACTTGGAGCACAAAAAAGCCTACAGCACCTGGTATTCCCAGGTGGTCTCCCATCCAGGTACTAACTAGGCCCGACACTGCTTAGCTTCCGAGATCAGACGAGATCGGGCGCATTCAGTGTGGTGTGGCCGTAGGCTCTGGGCCTAGTGAGTTTTGTACTTTTAAGCATCTAGTCAGCTAGACCTTGCAGTTTTGAAAGGCAATTGAGAAATGGCTCACTTCCTGAACTTGGAGCACAAAAAAGCCTACAGCACCTGGTATTCCCAGGCGGTCTCCCATCCAGGTACTAACGAGGCCCGACCCTGCTTAGCTTCCGAGATCGGGCGCATTCAGTGTGGTGTGGCCGTAGGCTCTGGGCCTAGTGAGTTTTGTACTTTTAAGCATCTAGTCGGCTAGACCTTGCAGTTTTGAAAGGCAATTGAGAAATGGCTCACTTCCTGAACTTGGAGCACAAAAAAGCCTACAGCACCTGGTATTCCCAGGCGGTCTCCCATCCAGGTACTAACTAGGCCCGACACTGCTTAGCTTCTGAGATTAGACGAGATCGGGCGCAATCAGTGTGGTGTGGCCGTAGGCTCTGGGCCTAGTGAGTTTTGTACTTTTAAGCATCTAGTCAGCTAGACCTTGCAGTTTTGAAAGGCAATTGAGAAATGGCTCACTTCCTGAACTTGGAGCACAAAAAAGCCTACAGCACCTGGTATTCCCAGGCGGTCTCCCATCCAGGTACTAACGAGGCCCGACACTGCTTAGCTTCCAAGATCAGACGAGATCGGGCGCATTCAGTGTGGTGTGGCCGTAGGCTCTGGGCCTTGTGAGTTTTGTACTTTTAAGCATCTAGTCGGCTAGACCTTGCAGTTTTGAAAGGCAATTGAGAAATGGCTCACTTCCTGAACTTGGAGCACAAAAAAGCCTACAGCACCTGGTATTCCCAGGCGGTCTCCCATCCAGGTACTAACTAGGCCCGACACTGCTTAGCTTCTGAGATCAGACGAGATCTGGCGCATTCAGTGTGGTGTGGCCGTAGGCTCTGGGCCTAGTGAGTTTTGTACTTTTAAGCATCTAGTCGGCTAGACCTTGCAGTTTTAAAAGGCAATTGAGAAAGGGCTCACTTCCTGAACTTGGAGCACAAAAAAGCCTACAGCACCTGGTATTCCCAGGCGGTCTCCCATCCAGGTACTAACTAGGCCTGACACTGCTTAACTTCCGAGATCAGATCAGATCGGGTGCATTCAGTGTGGTGTGGCCGTAGGCTCTAGGAATGCTAAGAATATTACTCTTATGCATTTGCATTTAGTAAGCTACGCCATGCAGCCACTTGCAACATGATAACACGCTCATCGCTCGATCAGGCTCGATCAGGCGAGATATATAAGACTGGTGGGCCCATTCAGGACTCCTATGTCTGGTAGGATAACTTTAATTCATCCATCCTGTGTCTGTTGCAGGGAGGTGGAGAGAACAATCAACACAATAATGGTTTTCTTTCATGCCTCTTGAAGGACTCAATATTCTCTGTACTGCATTACATGTGAAAGTCGATTTATTACCCATGAACACACTACCTGTATGCTAATTCTATGTAAAAAGGTAGCTCCAGCCCTCATGATGTTGTCCAACATTTCCGCTATAAAACGGGATACAATTATTTTGGAAACATACCAAATTTGAAAAACAATTGAGAAGTTGCGCAATTACTAATCATGGAGCACAAAATAGCCTACAGCACCTGGTATTGCCAGGCGGTATCCCATCCAGGTACTAACTAGGCCTGACATTGCTTAGCTTCCGAGATCAGACGAGATTGGGCGCATTCAGTGTGGTGTGGCCGTAGGCTCTGGTCCTAGTGAGTTTTGTACTTTTAAGCATCTAGTCGGCTAGACGTTGCAGTTTTGAAAGGCAATTGAGAAATGGCTCACTTCCTGAACTTGGAGTACAAAAAAGCCTACAGCACCTGGTATTCCCAGGCGGTCTCCCACCCAGGTACTAACTAGGCTCGACACTGCTTAGCTTCCGAGATCAGACGAGATCGGGCGCAGTCAGTGTGGTGTGGCCGTAGGCTCTGGGCCTAGTGAGTTTTGTACTTTTAAGCATCTAGTCAGCTAGACCTTGCAGTTTTGAAAGGCAATTGAGAAATGGCTCACTTCCTGAACTTGGAGCACAAAAAAGCCTACAGCACCTGGTATTCCTAGGCGGTCTCCCATCCAGGTACTAACGAGGCACGACACTGCTTAGCTTCTGAGATCAAACGAGATAGGGCGCATTCAGTGTGGTGTGGCCGTAGGCTCTGGGCCTAGTGAGTTTTGTACTTTTAAGCATGTAGTCGGCTAGACCTTGCAGTTTTGAAAGGCAATTGAGAAAGGGCTCACTTCCTGAACTTGGAGCACAAAAAAGCCTACAGCACCTGGTATTCCCAGGCGGTCTCCCATCCAGGTACTAACTAGGCCTGACACTGCTTAACTTCCGAGATCAGACGAGATCGGGTGCATTCAGTGTGGTGTGGCCGTAGGCTCTAGGAATGCTAAGAATATTACTCTTATGCATTTGCATTTAGTAAGCTAAGCCATGCAGCCACTTGCAACATGATACCACGCTCATCGCTCGATCAGGCGAGATATATAAGACTGGTGGGCCCATTCAGGACTCCTATGTCTGGTAGGATAACTTTAATTCATCCATCCTGTGTCTGTTGCAGGGAGGTGGAGAGAACAATCAACACAATAATGGTTTTCTTTCATGCCTCTTGAAGGACTCAATATTCTCTGTACTGCATTACATGTGAAAGTCGATTTATTACCCATGAACACACTACCTGTATGCTAATTCTATGTAAAAAGGTAGCTCCAGCCCTCATGATGTTGTCCAACATTTCCGCTATAAAACGGGATACAATTATTTTGGAAACATACCAAATTTGAAAAATAATTGAGAAGTTGCGCAATTACTAATCATGGAGCACAAAAAAGCCTACAGCACCTGGTATTCCCAGGCAGTCTCCCATCCAGGTACTAACTAAGCCCTTCCGAGATCGGGCGCATTCAGTGTGGTGTGGCTGTAGGCTCTGGGCCTAGTGAGTTTTGTACTTTTAAGCATCTAGTCGGCTAGACCTTGCAGTTTTGAAAGGCAATTGAGAAATGGCTCACTTCCTGAACTTGGAGCACAAAAAAGCCTACAGCACCTGGTATTCCCAGGCGGTCTCCCATCCAGGTACTAACTAGGCCCGACACTGCTTAGCTTCCGAGATCAGACGAGATCAGGCGCAATCAGTGTGGTGTGGCCGTAGGCTCTTGGCCTAGTGAGTTTTGTACTTTTAAGCATCTAGTCAGCTAGACCTTGCAGTTTTGAAAGGCAATTGAGAAATGGCTCACTTCCTGAACTTGGAGCACAAAAAAGCCTACAGCACCTGGTATTCCCAGGCGGTCTCCCATCCAGGTACTAACTAGGCCTGACACTGCTTAACTTCCGAGATCAGACGAGATCGGGTGCATTCAGTGTGGTGTGGCCGTAGGCTCTAGGAATGCTAAGAATATTACTCTTATGCATTTGCATTTAGTAAGCTAAGCCATGCAGCCACTTGCAACATGATACCACGCTCATCGCTCGATCAGGCGAGATATATAAGACTGGTGGGCCCATTCAGGACTCCTATGTCTGGTAGGATAACTTTAATTCATCCATCCTGTGTCTGTTGCAGGGAGGTGGAGAGAACAATCAACACAATAATGGTTTTCTTTCATGCCTCTTGAAGGACTCAATATTCTCTGTACTGCATTACATGTGAAAGTCGATTAATTACCCATGAACACACTACCTGTATGCTAATTCTATGTAAAAAGGTAGCTCCAGCCCTCATGATGTTGTCCAACATTTCCGCTATAAAACAGGATACAATTATTTTGGAAACATACCAAATTTGAAAAATAATTGAGAAGTTGCGCAATTACTAATCATGGAGCACAAAAAAGCCTACAGCACCTGGTATTCCCAGGCAGTCTCCCATCCAGGTACTAACTAGGCCCGACCCTGCTTAGCTTCCGAGATCGGGCGCATTCAGTGTGGTGTGGCCGTAGGCTCTGGGCCTAGTGAGTTTTGTACTTTTAAGCATCTAGTCGGCTAGACCTTGCAGTTTTGAAAGGCAATTGAGAAATGGCTCACTTCCTGAACTTGGAGCCCAAAAATGCCTACAGCACCTGGTATTCCCAGGCGGTCTCCCATCCAGGTACTAACTAGGCCCGACACTGCTTAGCTTCCGAGATCAGACGAGATCGGGCGCAATCAGTGTGGTGTGGCCGTAGGCTCTGGGCCTAGTGAGTTTTGTACTTTTAAGCATCTAGTCAGCTAGACCTTGCAGTTTTGAAAGGCAATTGAGAAATGGCTCACTTCCTGAACTTGGAGCACAAAAAAGCCTACAGCACCTGGTATTCCCAGGCGGTCTCCCATCCAGGTACTAACGAGGCCCGACCCTGCTTAGCTTCTGAGATCGGGCGCATTCAGTGTGGTGTGGCCGTAGGCTCTGGACCTAGTGAGTTTTGTACTTTTAAGCATCTAGTCGGCTAGACCTTGCAGTTTTGAAAGGCAATTGAGAAATGGCTCACTTCCTGAACTTGGAGCACAAAAAAAGCCTACAGCACCTGGTATTCCCAGGCGGTCTCCCATCCAGGTACTAACTAGGCCCAACACTGCTTAGCTTCCAAGATCAGACAAGATCGGGCGCAATCAGTGTGGTGTGGCCGTAGGCTCTGGGCCTAGTGAGTTTTGTACTTTTAAGCATCTAGTCAGCTAGACCTTGCAGTTTTGAAAGGCAATTGAGAAATGGCTCACTTCCTGAACTTGGAGCACAAAAAAGCCTACAGCACCTGGTATTCCCACGCAGTCTCCCATCCAGATACTAACGAGGCCCGACACTGCTTAGCTTCAGAGATCAGACGAGATCGGGTGCATTCAGTGTGGTGTGGCCGTAGGCTCTAGGAATGCTAAGAATATTACTCTTATGCATTTGCATTTAGTAAGCTAAGCCATGCAGCCACTTGCAACATGATACCACGCTCATCGCTCGATCAGGCTCGATCAGGCGAGATATATAAGACTGGTGGGCCCATTCAGGACTCCTATGTCTGGTAGGATAACTTTAATTCATCCATCCTGTGTCTGTTGCAGGGAGGTGGAGAGAACAATCAACACAATAATGGTTTTCTTTCATGCCTCTTGAAGGACTCAATATTCTCTGTACTGCATTACATGTGAAAGTCGATTTATTACCCATGAACACACTACCTGTATGCTAATTCTATGTAAAAAGGTAGCTCCAGCCCTCATGATGTTGTCCAACATTTCCGCTATAAAACGGGATACAATTATTTTGGAAACATACCAAATTTGAAAAATAATTGAGAAGTTGCGCAATTACTAATCATGGAGCACAAAAAAGCCTACAGCACCTGGTATTCCCAGGCAGTCTCCCATCCAGGTACTAACTAGGCCCGACCCTGCTTAGCTTCCGAGATCGGGCGCATTCAGTGTGGTGTGGCCGTAGGCTCTGGGCGTAGTGAGTTTTGTACTTTTAAGCATCTAGTCGGCTAGACCTTGCAGTTTTGAAAGGCAATTGAGAAATGGCTCACTTCCTGAACTTGGAGCACAAAAAAGCCTACAGCACCTGGTATTCCCAGGCGGTCTCCCATCCAGGTACTAACTAGGCCTGACACTGCTTAGCTTCCAAGATCAGACGAGATCGGGCGCAATCAGTGTGGTGTGGCTGTAGGCTCTGGGCCTAGTGAGTTTTGTACTTTTAAGCATCTAGTCAGCTAGACCTTGCAGTTTTGAAAGGCAATTGAGAAATGGCTCACTTCCTGAACTTATAGCACAAAAAAGCCTACAGCACCTGGTATTCCCAGGCGGTCTCCCATCCAGGTACTAACGAGGCCCGACCCTGCTTAGCTTCTGAGATCGGGCGCATTCAGTGTGGTGTGGCTGTAGGCTCTGGGCCTAGTGAGTTTTGTACTTTTAAGCATCTAGTCGGCTAGACCTTGCAGTTTTGAAAGGCAATTGAGAAATGGCTCACTTCCTGAACTTGGAGCACAAAAAAAGCCTACAGCACCTGGTATTCCCAGGCGGTCTCCCATCCAGGTACTAACTAGGCCCGACACTGCTTAGCTTCCGAGATCAGACGAGATCGGGCGCAATCAGTGTGGTGTGGCCGTAGGCTCTGGGTCTAATGAGTTTTGTACTTTTAAGCATCTAGTCAGCTAGACCTTGCAGTTTTGAAAGGCAATTGAGAAATGGCTCACTTCCTGAACTTGGAGCACAAAAAAGCCTACAGCACCTGGTATTCCCACGCGGTCTCCCATCCAGGTACTAACAAGGCCCGACACTGCTTAGCTTCCGAGATCAGACGAGATCAGGCGCATTCAGTGTGGTGTGGCCGTAGGCTCTGGGCCTTGTGAGTTTTGTACTTTTAAGCATCTAGTCGGCTAGACCTTGCAGTTTTGAAAGGCAATTGAGAAATGGCTCACTTCCTGAACTTGGAGTACAAAAAAAGCCTACAGCACCTGGTATTCCCAGGCGGTCTCCCATCCAGGTACTAACTAGGCCCGACACTGCTTAGCTTCTGAGATAAGATGAGATCGGGCGCATTTAGTGTGGTGTGGCCGTAGGCTCTGGGCCTAGTGAGTTTTGTACTTTTAAGCATCTAGTCGGCTAGACCTTGCAGTTTTGAAAGGCAATTGAGAAAGGGCTCACTTCCTGAACTTGGAGCACAAAAAAGCCTACAGCACCTGGTATTCCCAGGCGGTCTCCCATCCAGGTACTAACTAGGCCTAACACTGCTTAACTTCCGAGATCAGACAAGATCGGGTGCATTCAGTGTGGTGTGGCCGTAGGCTCTAGGAATGCTAAGAATATTACTCTTATGCATTTGCATTTAGTAAGCTAAGCCATGCAGCCACTTGCAACATGATACCACGCTCATCGCTCGATCAGGCGAGATATATAAGACTGGTGGGCCCATTCAGGACTCCTATGTCTGGTAGGATAACTTTAATTCATCCATCCTGTGTCTGTTGCAGGGAGGTGGAGAGAACAATCAACACAATAATGGTTTTCTTTCATGCCTCTTGAAGGACTCAATATTCTCTGTACTGCATTACATGTGAAAGTCGATTTATTACCCATGAACACACTACCTGTATGCTAATTCTATGTAAAAAGGTAGCTCCAGCCCTCATGATGTTGTCCAACATTTCTGCTATAAAACAGGATACAATTATTTTGGAAACATACCAAATTTGAAAAATAATTGAGAAGTTGCGCAATTACTAATCATGGAGCACAAAAAAGCCTACAGCACCTGGTATTCCCAGGCAGTCTCCCATCCAGGTACTAACTAGGCCTGACATTGCTTAGCTTCCGAGATCAGACGAGATTGGGCGCATTCAGTGTGGTGTGGCCGTAGGCTCTGGTCCTAGTGAGTTTTGTACTTTTAAGCATCTAGTCGGCTAGACGTTGCAGTTTTGAAAGGCAATTGAGAAATGGCTCACTTCCTGAACTTGGAGTACAAAAAAGCCTACAGCACCTGGTATTCCCAGGCGGTCTCCCACTCAGGTACTAACTAGGTCCGACACTGCTTAGCTTCCGAGATCAGACGAGATCGGGCGCAGTCAGTGTGGTGTGGCCGTAGGCTCTGGGCCTAGTGAGTTTTGTACTTTTAAGCATCTAGTCAGCTAGACCTTGCAGTTTTGAAAGGCAATTGAGAAATGGCTCACTTCCTGAACTTGGAGCACAAAAAAGCCTACAGCACCTGGTATTCCCAGGCGGTCTCCCATCCAGGTACTAACTAGGCCCGACACTGCTTAGCTTCCGAGATGAGACGAGATCGGGCGCAATCAGTGTGGTGTGGCCGTAGGCTCTGGGCCTAGTGAGTTTTGTACTTTTAAGCATCTAGTCAGCTAGACCTTGCAGTTTTGAAAGGCAATTGAGAAATGGCTCACTTCCTGAACTTGGAGCACAAAAAAGCCTACAGCACCTGGTATTCCCAGGCGGTCTCCCATCCAGGTACTAACTAGGCCCGACACTGCTTAGCTTCCGAGATGAGACGAGATCGGGCGCAATCAGTGTGGTGTGGCCGTAGGCTCTGGGCCTAGTGAGTTTTGTACTTTTAAGCATCTAGTCAGCTAGACCTTGCAGTTTTGAAAGGCAATTGAGAAATGGCTCACTTCCTGAACTTGGAGCACAAAAAAGCCTACAGCACCTGGTATTCCCAGGCGGTCTCCCATCCAGGTACTAACGAGGCCTGACCCTGCTTAGCTTCCGAGATCGGGCGCATTCAGTGTGGTGTGGCCGTAGGCTCTGGGCCTAGTGAGTTTTGTACTTTTAAGCATCTAGTCGGCTAGACCTTGCAGTTTTGAAAGGCAATTGAGAAATGGCTCACTTCCTGAACTTGGAGCACAAAAAAGCCTACAGCACCTGGTATTCCCAGGCGGTCTCCCATCCAGGTACTAACTAGGCCCGACACTGCTTAGCTTCCGAGATTAGACGAGATCGGGCGCAATCAGTGTGGTGTGGCCGTAGGCTCTGGGCCTAGTGAGTTTTGTACTTTTAAGCATCTAGTCAGCTAGACCTTGCAGTTTTGAAAGGCAATTGAGAAATGGCTCACTTCCTGAACTTGGAGCACAAAAAAGCCTACAGCACCTGGTATTCCCAGGCGGTCTCCCATCCAGGTACTAACGAGGCCCGACACTGCTTAGCTTCCAAGATCAGACGAGATCGGGCGCATTCAGTGTGGTGTGGCCGTAGGCTCTGGGCCTTGTGAGTTTTGTACTTTTAAGCATCTAGTCGGCTAGACCTTGCAGTTTTGAAAGGCAATTGAGAAATGGCTCACTTCCTGAACTTGGAGCACAAAAAAAGCCTACAGCACCTGGTATTCCCAGGCGGTCTCCCATCCAGGTACTAACTAGGCCCAACACTGCTTAGCTTCCAAGATCAGACAAGATCGGGCGCAATCAGTGTGGTGTGGCCGTAGGCTCTGGGCCTAGTGAGTTTTGTACTTTTAAGCATCTAGTCAGCTAGACCTTGCAGTTTTGAAAGGCAATTGAGAAATGGCTCACTTCCTGAACTTGGAGCACAAAAAAGCCTACAGCACCTGGTATTCCCACGCAGTCTCCCATCCAGATACTAACGAGGCCCGACACTGCTTAGCTTCAGAGATCAGACGAGATCGGGTGCATTCAGTGTGGTGTGGCCGTAGGCTCTAGGAATGCTAAGAATATTACTCTTATGCATTTGCATTTAGTAAGCTAAGCCATGCAGCCACTTGCAACATGATACCACGCTCATCGCTCGATCAGGCTCGATCAGGCGAGATATATAAGACTGGTGGGCCCATTCAGGACTCCTATGTCTGGTAGGATAACTTTAATTCATCCATCCTGTGTCTGTTGCAGGGAGGTGGAGAGAACAATCAACACAATAATGGTTTTCTTTCATGCCTCTTGAAGGACTCAATATTCTCTGTACTGCATTACATGTGAAAGTCGATTTATTACCCATGAACACACTACCTGTATGCTAATTCTATGTAAAAAGGTAGCTCCAGCCCTCATGATGTTGTCCAACATTTCCGCTATAAAACGGGATACAATTATTTTGGAAACATACCAAATTTGAAAAACAATTGAGAAGTTGCGCAATTACTAATCATGGAGCACAAAATAGCCTACAGCACCTGGTATTGCCAGGCGGTATCCCATCCAGGTACTAACTAGGCCTGACATTGCTTAGCTTCCGAGATCAGACGAGATTGGGCGCATTCAGTGTGGTGTGGCCGCAGGCTCTGGTCCTAGTGAGTTTTGTACTTTTAAGCATCTAGTCGGCTAGACGTTGCAGTTTTGAAAGGCAATTGAGAAATGGCTCACTTCCTGAACTTGGAGTACAAAAAAGCCTACAGCACCTGGTATTCCCAGGCGGTCTCCCACCCAGGTACTAACTAGGCCCGACACTGCTTAGCTTCCGAGATCAGACGAGATCGGGCGCAGTCAGTGTGGTGTGGCCGTAGGCTCTGGGCCTAGTGAGTTTTGTACTTTTAAGCATGTAGTCGGCTAGACCTTGCAGTTTTGAAAGGCAATTGAGAAAGGGCTCACTTCCTGAACTTGGAGCACAAAAAAGCCTACAGCACCTGGTATTCCCAGGCGGTCTCCCATCCAGGTACTAACTAGGCCTGACACTGCTTAACTTCCGAGATCAGACGAGATCGGGTGCATTCAGTGTGGTGTGGCCGTAGGCTCTAGGAATGCTAAGAATATTACTCTTATGCATTTGCATTTAGTAAGCTAAGCCATGCAGCCACTTGCAACATGATACCACGCTCATCGCTCGATCAGGCGAGATATATAAGACTGGTGGGCCCATTCAGGACTCCTATGTCTGGTAGGATAACTTTAATTCATCCATCCTGTGTCTGTTGCAGGGAGGTGGAGAGAACAATCAACACAATAATGGTTTTCTTTCATGCCTCTTGAAGGACTCAATATTCTCTGTACTGCATTACATGTGAAAGTCGATTTATTACCCATGAACACACTACCTGTATGCTAATTCTATGTAAAAAGGTAGCTCCAGCCCTCATGATGTTGTCCAACATTTCCGCTATAAAACGGGATACAATTATTTTGGAAACATACCAAATTTGAAAAATAATTGAGAAGTTGCGCAATTACTAATCATGGAGCACAAAAAAGCCTACAGCACCTGGTATTCCCAGGCAGTCTCCCATCCAGGTACTAACTAAGCCCGACCCTGCTTAGCTTCCGAGATCGGGCGCATTCAGTGTGGTGTGGCCGTAGGCTCTGGACCTAGTGAGTTTTGTACTTTTAAGCATCTAGTCGGCTAGACCTTGCAGTTTTGAAAGGCAATTGAGAAATGGCTCACTTCCTGAACTTGGAGCACAAAAAAAGCCTACAGCACATGGTATTCCCAGGCGGTCTCCCATCCAGGTACTAACTAGGCCCAACACTGCTTAGCTTCCAAGATCAGACAAGATCGGGCGCAATCAGTGTGGTGTGGCCGTAGGCTCTGGGCCTAGTGAGTTTTGTACTTTTAAGCATCTAGTCGGCTAGACCTTGCAGTTTTGAAAGGCAATTGAGAAATGGCTCACTTCCTGAACTTGGAGCACAAAAAAGCCTACAGCACCTGGTATTCCCAGGCGGTCTCCCATCCAGGTACTAACTAGGCCCGACACTGCTTAGCTTCTGAGATTAGACGAGATCGGGCGCAATCAGTGTGGTGTGGCCGTAGGCTCTGGGCCTAGTGAGTTTTGTACTTTTAAGCATCTAGTCAGCTAGACCTTGCAGTTTTGAAAGGCAATTGAGAAATGGCTCACTTCCTGAACTTGGAGCACAAAAAAGCCTACAGCACCTGGTATTCCCAGGCGGTCTCCCATCCAGGTACTAACGAGGCCCGACACTGCTTAGCTTCCAAGATCAGACGAGATCGGGCGCATTCAGTGTGGTGTGGCCGTAGGCTCTGGGCCTTGTGAGTTTTGTACTTTTAAGCATCTAGTCGGCTAGACCTTGCAGTTTTGAAAGGCAATTGAGAAATGGCTCACTTCCTGAACTTGGAGCACAAAAAAGCCTACAGCACCTGGTATTCCCAGGCGGTCTCCCATCCAGGTACTAACTAGGCCCGACACTGCTTAGCTTCTGAGATCAGACGAGATCTGGCGCATTCAGTGTGGTGTGGCCGTAGGCTCTGGGCCTAGTGAGTTTTGTACTTTTAAGCATCTAGTCGGCTAGACCTTGCAGTTTTAAAAGGCAATTGAGAAAGGGCTCACTTCCTGAACTTGGAGCACAAAAAAGCCTACAGCACCTGGTATTCCCAGGCGGTCTCCCATCCAGGTACTAACTAGGCCTGACACTGCTTAACTTCCGAGATCAGATCAGATCGGGTGCATTCAGTGTGGTGTGGCCGTAGGCTCTAGGAATGCTAAGAATATTACTCTTATGCATTTGCATTTAGTAAGCTACGCCATGCAGCCACTTGCAACATGATAACACGCTCATCGCTCGATCAGGCGAGATCAGGCGAGATATATAAGACTGGTGGGCCCATTCAGGACTCCTATGTCTGGTAGGATAACTTTAATTCATCCATCCTGTGTCTGTTGCAGGGAGGTGGAGAGAACAATCAACACAATAATGGTTTTCTTTCATGCCTCTTGAAGGACTCAATATTCTCTGTACTGCATTACATGTGAAAGTCGATTTATTACCCATGAACACACTACCTGTATGCTAATTCTATGTAAAAAGGTAGCTCCAGCCCTCATGATGTTGTCCAACATTTCCGCTATAAAACGGGATACAATTATTTTGGAAACATACCAAATTTGAAAAACAATTGAGAAGTTGCGCAATTACTAATCATGGAGCACAAAATAGCCTACAGCACCTGGTATTGCCAGGCGGTATCCCATCCAGGTACTAACTAGGCCTGACATTGCTTAGCTTCCGAGATCAGACGAGATTGGGCGCATTCAGTGTGGTGTGGCCGTAGGCTCTGGTCCTAGTGAGTTTTGTACTTTTAAGCATCTAGTCGGCTAGACGTTGCAGTTTTGAAAGGCAATTGAGAAATGGCTCACTTCCTGAACTTGGAGTACAAAAAAGCCTACAGCACCTGGTATTCCCAGGCGGTCTCCCAACCAGGTACTAACTAGGCTCGACACTGCTTAGCTTCCGAGATCAGACGAGATCGGGCGCAGTCAGTGTGGTGTGGCCGTAGGCTCTGGGCCTAGTGAGTTTTGTACTTTTAAGCATCTAGTCAGCTAGACCTTGCAGTTTTGAAAGGCAATTGAGAAATGGCTCACTTCCTGAACTTGGAGCACAAAAAAGCCTACAGCACCTGGTATTCCTAGGCGGTCTCCCATCCAGGTACTAACGAGGCACGACACTGCTTAGCTTCTGAGATCAAACGAGATAGGGCGCATTCAGTGTGGTGTGGCCGTAGGCTCTGGGCCTAGTGAGTTTTGTACTTTTAAGCATGTAGTCGGCTAGACCTTGCAGTTTTGAAAGGCAATTGAGAAAGGGCTCACTTCCTGAACTTGGAGCACAAAAAAGCCTACAGCACCTGGTATTCCCAGGCGGTCTCCCATCCAGGTACTAACTAGGCCTGACACTGCTTAACTTCCGAGATCAGACGAGATCGGGTGCATTCAGTGTGGTGTGGCCGTAGGCTCTAGGAATGCTAAGAATATTACTCTTATGCATTTGCATTTAGTAAGCTAAGCCATGCAGCCACTTGCAACATGATACCACGCTCATCGCTCGATCAGGCGAGATATATAAGACTGGTGGGCCCATTCAGGACTCCTATGACTGGTAGGATAACTTTAATTCATCCATCCTGTGTCTGTTGCAGGGAGGTGGAGAGAACAATCAACACAATAATGGTTTTCTTTCATGCCTCTTGAAGGACTCAATATTCTCTGTACTGCATTACATGTGAAAGTCGATTTATTACCCATGAACACACTACCTGTATGCTAATTCTATGTAAAAAGGTAGCTCCAGCCCTCATGATGTTGTCCAACATTTCCGCTATAAAACGGGATACAATTATTTTGGAAACATACCAAATTTGAAAAATAATTGAGAAGTTGCGCAATTACTAATCATGGAGCACAAAAAAGCCTACAGCACCTGGTATTCCCAGGCAGTCTCCCATCCAGGTACTAACTAAGCCCTTCCGAGATCGGGCGCATTCAGTGTGGTGTGGCTGTAGGCTCTGGGCCTAGTGAGTTTTGTACTTTTAAGCATCTAGTCGGCTAGACCTTGCAGTTTTGAAAGGCAATTGAGAAATGGCTCACTTCCTGAACTTGGAGCACAAAAAAGCCTACAGCACCTGGTATTCCCAGGCGGTCTCCCATCCAGGTACTAACTAGGCCCGACACTGCTTAGCTTCTGAGATCAGACGAGATCAGGCGCAATCAGTGTGGTGTGGCCGTAGGCTCTTGGCCTAGTGAGTTTTGTACTTTTAAGCATCTAGTCAGCTAGACCTTGCAGTTTTGAAAGGCAATTGAGAAATGGCTCACTTCCTGAACTTGGAGCACAAAAAAGCCTACAGCACCTGGTATTCCCAGGCGGTCTCCCATCCAGGTACTAACTAGGCCTGACACTGCTTAACTTCCGAGATCAGACGAGATCGGGTGCATTCAGTGTGGTGTGGCCGTAGGCTCTAGGAATGCTAAGAATATTACTCTTATGCATTTGCATTTAGTAAGCTAAGCCATGCAGCCACTTGCAACATGATACCACGCTCATCGCTCGATCAGGCGAGATATATAAGACTGGTGGGCCCATTCAGGACTCCTATGTCTGGTAGGATAACTTTAATTCATCCATCCTGTGTCTGTTGCAGGGAGGTGGAGAGAACAATCAACACAATAATGGTTTTCTTTCATGCCTCTTGAAGGACTCAATATTCTCTGTACTGCATTACATGTGAAAGTCGATTAATTACCCATGAACACACTACCTGTATGCTAATTCTATGTAAAAAGGTAGCTCCAGCCCTCATGATGTTGTCCAACATTTCCGCTATAAAACAGGATACAATTATTTTGGAAACATACCAAATTTGAAAAATAATTGAGAAGTTGCGCAATTACTAATCATGGAGCACAAAAAAGCCTACAGCACCTGGTATTCCCAGGCAGTCTCCCATCCAGGTACTAACTAGGCCCGACCCTGCTTAGCTTCCGAGATCGGGCGCATTCAGTGTGGTGTGGCCGTAGGCTCTGGGCCTAGTGAGTTTTGTACTTTTAAGCATCTAGTCGGCTAGACCTTGCAGTTTTGAAAGGCAATTGAGAAATGGCTCACTTCCTGAACTTGGAGCCCAAAAATGCCTACAGCACCTGGTATTCCCAGGCGGTCTCCCATCCAGGTACTAACTAGGCCCGACACTGCTTAGCTTCCGAGATCAGACGAGATCGGGCGCAATCAGTGTGGTGTGGCCGTAGGCTCTGGGCCTAGTGAGTTTTGTACTTTTAAGCATCTAGTCAGCTAGACCTTGCAGTTTTGAAAGGCAATTGAGAAATGGCTCACTTCCTGAACTTGGAGCACAAAAAAGCCTACAGCACCTGGTATTCCCAGGCGGTCTCCCATCCAGGTACTAACGAGGCCCGACCCTGCTTAGCTTCTGAGATCGGGCGCATTCAGTGTGGTGTGGCCGTAGGCTCTGGACCTAGTGAGTTTTGTACTTTTAAGCATCTAGTCGGCTAGACCTTGCAGTTTTGAAAGGCAATTGAGAAATGGCTCACTTCCTGAACTTGGAGCACAAAAAAAGCCTACAGCACCTGGTATTCCCAGGCGGTCTCCCATCCAGGTACTAACTAGGCCCAACACTGCTTAGCTTCCAAGATCAGACAAGATCGGGCGCAATCAGTGTGGTGTGGCCGTAGGCTCTGGGCCTAGTGAGTTTTGTACTTTTAAGCATCTAGTCAGCTAGACCTTGCAGTTTTGAAAGGCAATTGAGAAATGGCTCACTTCCTGAACTTGGAGCACAAAAAAGCCTACAGCACCTGGTATTCCCACGCAGTCTCCCATCCAGATACTAACGAGGCCCGACACTGCTTAGCTTCAGAGATCAGACGAGATCGGGTGCATTCAGTGTGGTGTGGCCGTAGGCTCTAGGAATGCTAAGAATATTACTCTTATGCATTTGCATTTAGTAAGCTAAGCCATGCAGCCACTTGCAACATGATACCACGCTCATCGCTCGATCAGGCTCGATCAGGCGAGATATATAAGACTGGTGGGCCCATTCAGGACTCCTATGTCTGGTAGGATAACTTTAATTCATCCATCCTGTGTCTGTTGCAGGGAGGTGGAGAGAACAATCAACACAATAATGGTTTTCTTTCATGCCTCTTGAAGGACTCAATATTCTCTGTACTGCATTACATGTGAAAGTCGATTTATTACCCATGAACACACTACCTGTATGCTAATTCTATGTAAAAAGGTAGCTCCAGCCCTCATGATGTTGTCCAACATTTCCGCTATAAAACGGGATACAATTATTTTGGAAACATACCAAATTTGAAAAATAATTGAGAAGTTGCGCAATTACTAATCATGGAGCACAAAAAAGCCTACAGCACCTGGTATTCCCAGGCAGTCTCCCATCCAGGTACTAACTAGGCCCGACCCTGCTTAGCTTCCGAGATCGGGCGCATTCAGTGTGGTGTGGCCGTAGGCTCTGGGCGTAGTGAGTTTTGTACTTTTAAGCATCTAGTCGGCTAGACCTTGCAGTTTTGAAAGGCAATTGAGAAATGGCTCACTTCCTGAACTTGGAGCACAAAAAAGCCTACAGCACCTGGTATTCCCAGGCGGTCTCCCATCCAGGTACTAACTAGGCCTGACACTGCTTAGCTTCCAAGATCAGACGAGATCGGGCGCAATCAGTGTGGTGTGGCTGTAGGCTCTGGACCTAGTGAGTTTTGTACTTTTAAGCATCTAGTCAGCTAGACCTTGCAGTTTTGAAAGGCAATTGAGAAATGGCTCACTTCCTGAACTTATAGCACAAAAAAGCCTACAGCACCTGGTATTCCCAGGCGGTCTCCCATCCAGGTACTAACGAGGCCCGACCCTGCTTAGCTTCTGAGATCGGGCGCATTCAGTGTGGTGTGGCTGTAGGCTCTGGGCCTAGTGAGTTTTGTACTTTTAAGCATCTAGTCGGCTAGACCTTGCAGTTTTGAAAGGCAATTGAGAAATGGCTCACTTCCTGAACTTGGAGCACAAAAAAAGCCTACAGCACCTGGTATTCCCAGGCGGTCTCCCATCCAGGTACTAACTAGGCCCGACACTGCTTAGCTTCCGAGATCAGACGAGATCGGGCGCAATCAGTGTGGTGTGGCCGTAGGCTCTGGGTCTAATGAGTTTTGTACTTTTAAGCATCTAGTCAGCTAGACCTTGCAGTTTTGAAAGGCAATTGAGAAATGGCTCACTTCCTGAACTTGGAGCACAAAAAAGCCTACAGCACCTGGTATTCCCACGCGGTCTCCCATCCAGGTACTAACAAGGCCCGACACTGCTTAGCTTCCGAGATCAGACGAGATCAGGCGCATTCAGTGTGGTGTGGCCGTAGGCTCTGGGCCTTGTGAGTTTTGTACTTTTAAGCATCTAGTCGGCTAGACCTTGCAGTTTTGAAAGGCAATTGAGAAATGGCTCACTTCCTGAACTTGGAGTACAAAAAAAGCCTACAGCACCTGGTATTCCCAGGCGGTCTCCCATCCAGGTACTAACTAGGCCCGACACTGCTTAGCTTCTGAGATAAGATGAGATCGGGCGCATTTAGTGTGGTGTGGCCGTAGGCTCTGGGCCTAGTGAGTTTTGTACTTTTAAGCATCTAGTCGGCTAGACCTTGCAGTTTTGAAAGGCAATTGAGAAAGGGCTCACTTCCTGAACTTGGAGCACAAAAAAGCCTACAGCACCTGGTATTCCCAGGCGGTCTCCCATCCAGGTACTAACTAGGCCTAACACTGCTTAACTTCCGAGATCAGACAAGATCGGGTGCATTCAGTGTGGTGTGGCCGTAGGCTCTAGGAATGCTAAGAATATTACTCTTATGCATTTGCATTTAGTAAGCTAAGCCATGCAGCCACTTGCAACATGATACCACGCTCATCGCTCGATCAGGCGAGATATATAAGACTGGTGGGCCCATTCAGGACTCCTATGTCTGGTAGGATAACTTTAATTCATCCATCCTGTGTCTGTTGCAGGGAGGTGGAGAGAACAATCAACACAATAATGGTTTTCTTTCATGCCTCTTGAAGGACTCAATATTCTCTGTACTGCATTACATGTGAAAGTCGATTTATTACCCATGAACACACTACCTGTATGCTAATTCTATGTAAAAAGGTAGCTCCAGCCCTCATGATGTTGTCCAACATTTCTGCTATAAAACAGGATACAATTATTTTGGAAACATACCAAATTTGAAAAATAATTGAGAAGTTGCGCAATTACTAATCATGGAGCACAAAAAAGCCTACAGCACCTGGTATTCCCAGGCAGTCTCCCATCCAGGTACTAACTAGGCCTGACATTGCTTAGCTTCCGAGATCAGACGAGATTGGGCGCATTCAGTGTGGTGTGGCCGTAGGCTCTGGTCCTAGTGAGTTTTGTACTTTTAAGCATCTAGTCGGCTAGACGTTGCAGTTTTGAAAGGCAATTGAGAAATGGCTCACTTCCTGAACTTGGAGTACAAAAAAGCCTACAGCACCTGGTATTCCCAGGCGGTCTCCCACTCAGGTACTAACTAGGTCCGACACTGCTTAGCTTCCGAGATCAGACGAGATCGGGCGCAGTCAGTGTGGTGTGGCCGTAGGCTCTGGGCCTAGTGAGTTTTGTACTTTTAAGCATCTAGTCAGCTAGACCTTGCAGTTTTGAAAGGCAATTGAGAAATGGCTCACTTCCTGAACTTGGAGCACAAAAAAGCCTACAGCACCTGGTATTCCCAGGCGGTCTCCCATCCAGGTACTAACTAGGCCCGACACTGCTTAGCTTCCGAGATGAGACGAGATCGGGCGCAATCAGTGTGGTGTGGCCGTAGGCTCTGGGCCTAGTGAGTTTTGTACTTTTAAGCATCTAGTCAGCTAGACCTTGCAGTTTTGAAAGGCAATTGAGAAATGGCTCACTTCCTGAACTTGGAGCACAAAAAAGCCTACAGCACCTGGTATTCCCAGGCGGTCTCCCATCCAGGTACTAACTAGGCCCGACACTGCTTAGCTTCCGAGATGAGACGAGATCGGGCGCAATCAGTGTGGTGTGGCCGTAGGCTCTGGGCCTAGTGAGTTTTGTACTTTTAAGCATCTAGTCAGCTAGACCTTGCAGTTTTGAAAGGCAATTGAGAAATGGCTCACTTCCTGAACTTGGAGCACAAAAAAGCCTACAGCACCTGGTATTCCCAGGCGGTCTCCCATCCAGGTACTAACGAGGCCTGACCCTGCTTAGCTTCCGAGATCGGGCGCATTCAGTGTGGTGTGGCCGTAGGCTCTGGGCCTAGTGAGTTTTGTACTTTTAAGCATCTAGTCGGCTAGACCTTGCAGTTTTGAAAGGCAATTGAGAAATGGCTCACTTCCTGAACTTGGAGCACAAAAAAGCCTACAGCACCTGGTATTCCCAGGCGGTCTCCCATCCAGGTACTAACTAGGCCCGACACTGCTTAGCTTCCGAGATTAGACGAGATCGGGCGCAATCAGTGTGGTGTGGCCGTAGGCTCTGGGCCTAGTGAGTTTTGTACTTTTAAGCATCTAGTCAGCTAGACCTTGCAGTTTTGAAAGGCAATTGAGAAATGGCTCACTTCCTGAACTTGGAGCACAAAAAAGCCTACAGCACCTGGTATTCCCAGGCGGTCTCCCATCCAGGTACTAACGAGGCCCGACACTGCTTAGCTTCCAAGATCAGACGAGATCGGGCGCATTCAGTGTGGTGTGGCCGTAGGCTCTGGGCCTTGTGAGTTTTGTACTTTTAAGCATCTAGTCGGCTAGACCTTGCAGTTTTGAAAGGCAATTGAGAAATGGCTCACTTCCTGAACTTGGAGCACAAAAAAAGCCTACAGCACCTGGTATTCCCAGGCGGTCTCCCATCCAGGTACTAACTAGGCCCAACACTGCTTAGCTTCCAAGATCAGACAAGATCGGGCGCAATCAGTGTGGTGTGGCCGTAGGCTCTGGGCCTAGTGAGTTTTGTACTTTTAAGCATCTAGTCAGCTAGACCTTGCAGTTTTGAAAGGCAATTGAGAAATGGCTCACTTCCTGAACTTGGAGCACAAAAAAGCCTACAGCACCTGGTATTCCCACGCAGTCTCCCATCCAGATACTAACGAGGCCCGACACTGCTTAGCTTCAGAGATCAGACGAGATCGGGTGCATTCAGTGTGGTGTGGCCGTAGGCTCTAGGAATGCTAAGAATATTACTCTTATGCATTTGCATTTAGTAAGCTAAGCCATGCAGCCACTTGCAACATGATACCACGCTCATCGCTCGATCAGGCTCGATCAGGCGAGATATATAAGACTGGTGGGCCCATTCAGGACTCCTATGTCTGGTAGGATAACTTTAATTCATCCATCCTGTGTCTGTTGCAGGGAGGTGGAGAGAACAATCAACACAATAATGGTTTTCTTTCATGCCTCTTGAAGGACTCAATATTCTCTGTACTGCATTACATGTGAAAGTCGATTTATTACCCATGAACACACTACCTGTATGCTAATTCTATGTAAAAAGGTAGCTCCAGCCCTCATGATGTTGTCCAACATTTCCGCTATAAAACGGGATACAATTATTTTGGAAACATACCAAATTTGAAAAACAATTGAGAAGTTGCGCAATTACTAATCATGGAGCACAAAATAGCCTACAGCACCTGGTATTGCCAGGCGGTATCCCATCCAGGTACTAACTAGGCCTGACATTGCTTAGCTTCCGAGATCAGACGAGATTGGGCGCATTCAGTGTGGTGTGGCCGCAGGCTCTGGTCCTAGTGAGTTTTGTACTTTTAAGCATCTAGTCGGCTAGACGTTGCAGTTTTGAAAGGCAATTGAGAAATGGCTCACTTCCTGAACTTGGAGTACAAAAAAGCCTACAGCACCTGGTATTCCCAGGCGGTCTCCCACCCAGGTACTAACTAGGCCCGACACTGCTTAGCTTCCGAGATCAGACGAGATCGGGCGCAGTCAGTGTGGTGTGGCCGTAGGCTCTGGGCCTAGTGAGTTTTGTACTTTTAAGCATGTAGTCGGCTAGACCTTGCAGTTTTGAAAGGCAATTGAGAAAGGGCTCACTTCCTGAACTTGGAGCACAAAAAAGCCTACAGCACCTGGTATTCCCAGGCGGTCTCCCATCCAGGTACTAACTAGGCCTGACACTGCTTAACTTCCGAGATCAGACGAGATCGGGTGCATTCAGTGTGGTGTGGCCGTAGGCTCTAGGAATGCTAAGAATATTACTCTTATGCATTTGCATTTAGTAAGCTAAGCCATGCAGCCACTTGCAACATGATACCACGCTCATCGCTCGATCAGGCGAGATATATAAGACTGGTGGGCCCATTCAGGACTCCTATGTCTGGTAGGATAACTTTAATTCATCCATCCTGTGTCTGTTGCAGGGAGGTGGAGAGAACAATCAACACAATAATGGTTTTCTTTCATGCCTCTTGAAGGACTCAATATTCTCTGTACTGCATTACATGTGAAAGTCGATTTATTACCCATGAACACACTACCTGTATGCTAATTCTATGTAAAAAGGTAGCTCCAGCCCTCATGATGTTGTCCAACATTTCCGCTATAAAACGGGATACAATTATTTTGGAAACATACCAAATTTGAAAAATAATTGAGAAGTTGCGCAATTACTAATCATGGAGCACAAAAAAGCCTACAGCACCTGGTATTCCCAGGCAGTCTCCCATCCAGGTACTAACTAAGCCCGACCCTGCTTAGCTTCCGAGATCGGGCGCATTCAGTGTGGTGTGGCTGTAGGCTCTGGGCCTAGTGAGTTTTGTACTTTTAAGCATCTAGTCGGCTAGACCTTGCAGTTTTGAAAGGCAATTGAGAAATGGCTCACTTCCTGAACTTGGAGCACAAAAAAGCCTACAGCACCTGGTATTCCCAGGCGGTCTCCCATCCAGGTACTAACTAGGCCCGACACTGCTTAGCTTCCGAGATCAGACGAGATCAGGCGCAATCAGTGTGGTGTGGCCGTAGGCTCTTGGCCTAGTGAGTTTTGTACTTTTAAGCATCTAGTCAGCTAGACCTTGCAGTTTTGAAAGGCAATTGAGAAATGGCTCACTTCCTGAACTTGGAGCACAAAAAAGCCTACAGCACCTGGTATTCCCAGGCGGTCTCCCATCCAGGTACTAACTAGGCCTGACACTGCTTAACTTCCGAGATCAGACGAGATCGGGTGCATTCAGTGTGGTGTGGCCGTAGGCTCTAGGAATGCTAAGAATATTACTCTTATGCATTTGCATTTAGTAAGCTAAGCCATGCAGCCACTTGCAACATGATACCACGCTCATCGCTCGATCAGGCGAGATAGATAAGACTGGTGGGCCCATTCAGGACTCCTATGTCTGGTAGGATAACTTTAATTCATCCATCCTGTGTCTGTTGCAGGGAGGTGGAGAGAACAATCAACACAATAATGGTTTTCTTTCATGCCTCTTGAAGGACTCAATATTCTCTGTACTGCATTACATGTGAAAGTCGATTAATTACCCATGAACACACTACCTGTATGCTAATTCTATGTAAAAAGGTAGCTCCAGCCCTCATGATGTTGTCCAACATTTCCGCTATAAAACAGGATACAATTATTTTGGAAACATACCAAATTTGAAAAATAATTGAGAAGTTGCGCAATTACTAATCATGGAGCACAAAAAAGCCTACAGCACCTGGTATTCCCAGGCAGTCTCCCATCCAGGTACTAACTAGGCCCGACCCTGCTTAGCTTCCGAGATCGGGCGCATTCAGTGTGGTGTGGCCGTAGGCTCTGGGCCTAGTGAGTTTTGTACTTTTAAGCATCTAGTCGGCTAGACCTTGCAGTTTTGAAAGGCAATTGAGAAATGGCTCACTTCCTGAACTTGGAGCCCAAAAATGCCTACAGCACTTGGTATTCCCAGGCGGTCTCCCATCCAGGTACTAACTAGGCCCGACACTGCTTAGCTTCCGAGATCAGACGAGATCGGGCGCAATCAGTGTGGTGTGGCCGTAGGCTCTGGGCCTAGTGAGTTTTGTACTTTTAAGCATCTAGTCAGCTAGACCTTGCAGTTTTGAAATGCAATTGAGAAATGGCTCACTTCCTGAACTTGGAGCACAAAAAAGCCTACAGCACCTGGTATTCCCAGGCGGTCTCCCATCCAGGTACTAACGAGGCCCGACACTGCTTAGCTTCAGAGATCAGACGAGATCGGGTGCATTCAGTGTGGTGTGGCCGTAGGCTCTAGGAATGCTAAGAATATTACTCTTATGCATTTGCATTTAGTAAGCTAAGCCATGCAGCCACTTGCAACATGATACCACGCTCATCGCTCGATCAGGCTCGATCAGGCGAGATATATAAGACTGGTGGGCCCATTCAGGACTCCTTTGTCTGGTAGGATAACTTTAATTCATCCATCCTGTGTCTGTTGCAGGGAGGTGGAGAGAACAATCAACACAATAATGGTTTTCTTTCATGCCTCTTGAAGGACTCAATATTCTCTGTACTGCATTACATGTGAAAGTCGATTTATTACCCATGAACACACTACCTGTATGCTAATTCTATGTAAAAAGGTAGCTCCAGCCCTCATGATGTTGTCCAACATTTCCGCTATAAAACGGGATACAATTATTTTGGAAACATACCAAATTTGAAAAATAATTGAGAAGTTGCGCAATTACTAATCATGGAGCACAAAAAAGCCTACAGCACCTGGTATTCCCAGGCAGTCTCCCATCCAGGTACTAACTAGGCCCGACCCTGCTTAGCTTCCGAGATCGGGCGCATTCAGTGTGGTGTGGCCGTAGGCTCTGGGCGTAGTGAGTTTTGTACTTTTAAGCATCTAGTCGGCTAGACCTTGCAGTTTTGAAAGGCAATTGAGAAATGGCTCACTTCCTGAACTTGGAGCACAAAAAAGCCTACAGCACCTGGTATTCCCAGGCGGTCTCCCATCCAGGTACTAACTAGGCCTGACACTGCTTAGCTTCCAAGATCAGACGAGATCGGGCGCAATCAGTGTGGTGTGGCTGTAGGTTCTGGGCCTAGTGAGTTTTGTACTTTTAAGCATCTAGTCAGCTAGACTTTGCAGTTTTGAAAGGCAATTGAGAAATGGCTCACTTCCTGAACTTATAGCACAAAAAAGCCTACAGCACCTGGTATTCCCAGGCGGTCTCCCATCCAGGTACTAACGAGGCCCGACCCTGCTTAGCTTCTGAGATCGGGCGCATTCAGTGTGGTGTGGCTGTAGGCTCTGGACCTAGTGAGTTTTGTACTTTTAAGCATCTAGTCGGCTAGACCTTGCAGTTTTGAAAGGCAATTGAGAAATGGCTCACTTCCTGAACTTGGAGCACAAAAAAAGCCTACAGCACATGGTATTCCCAGGCGGTCTCCCATCCAGGTACTAACTAGGCCCAACACTGCTTAGCTTCCAAGATCAGACAAGATCGGGCGCAATCAGTGTGGTGTGGCCGTAGGCTCTGGGCCTAGTGAGTTTTGTACTTTTAAGCATCTAGTCAGCTAGACCTTGCAGTTTTGAAAGGCAATTGAGAAATGGCTCACTTCCTGAACTTGGAGCACAAAAAAGCCTACAGCACCTGGTATTCCCACGCAGTCTCCCATCCAGATACTAACGAGGCCCGACACTGCTTAGCTTCAGAGATCAGACGAGATCGGGTGCATTCAGTGTGGTGTGGCCGTAGGCTCTAGGAATGCTAAGAATATTACTCTTATGCATTTGCATTTAGTAAGCTAAGCCATGCAGCCACTTGCAACATGATACCACGCTCATCGCTCGATCAGGCTCGATCAGGCGAGATATATAAGACTGGTGGGCCCATTCAGGACTCCTTTGTCTGGTAGGATAACTTTAATTCATCCATCCTGTGTCTGTTGCAGGGAGGTGGAGAGAACAATCAACACAATAATGGTTTTCTTTCATGCCTCTTGAAGGACTCAATATTCTCTGTACTGCATTACATGTGAAAGTCGATTTATTACCCATGAACACACTACCTGTATGCTAATTCTATGTAAAAAGGTAGCTCCAGCCCTCATGATGTTGTCCAACATTTCCGCTATAAAACGGGATACAATTATTTTGGAAACATACCAAATTTGAAAAATAATTGAGAAGTTGCGCAATTACTAATCATGGAGCACAAAAAAGCCTACAGCACCTGGTATTCCCAGGCAGTCTCCCATCCAGGTACTAACTAGGCCCGACCCTGCTTAGCTTCCGAGATCGGGCGCATTCAGTGTGGTGTGGCCGTAGGCTCTGGGCGTAGTGAGTTTTGTACTTTTAAGCATCTAGTCGGCTAGACCTTGCAGTTTTGAAAGGCAATTGAGAAATGGCTCACTTCCTGAACTTGGAGCACAAAAAAGCCTACAGCACCTGGTATTCCCAGGCGGTCTCCCATCCAGGTACTAACTAGGCCTGACACTGCTTAGCTTCCAAGATCAGACGAGATCGGGCGCAATCAGTGTGGTGTGGCTGTAGGTTCTGGGCCTAGTGAGTTTTGTACTTTTAAGCATCTAGTCAGCTAGACTTTGCAGTTTTGAAAGGCAATTGAGAAATGGCTCACTTCCTGAACTTATAGCACAAAAAAGCCTACAGCACCTGGTATTCCCAGGCGGTCTCCAATCCAGGTACTAACGAGGCCCGACCCTGCTTAGCTTCTGAGATCGGGCGCATTCAGTGTGGTGTGGCTGTAGGCTCTGGGCCTAGTGAGTTGTGTACTTTTAAGCATCTAGTCGTCTAGACCTTGCAGTTTTGAAAGGCAATTGAGAAATGGCTCACTTCCTGAACTTGGAGTACAAAAAAAGCCTACAGCACCTGGTATTCCCAGGCGGTCTCCCATCCAGGTACTAACTAGGCCCGACACTGCTTAGCTTCTGAGATAAGATGAGATCGGGCGCATTTAGTGTGGTGTGGCCGTAGGCTCTGGGCCTAGTGAGTTTTGTACTTTTAAGCATCTAGTCGGCTAGACCTTGCAGTTTTGAAAGGCAATTGAGAAAGGGCTCACTTCCTGAACTTGGAGCACAAAAAAGCCTACAGCACCTGGTATTCCCAGGCGGTCTCCCATCCAGGTACTAACTAGGCCTAACACTGCTTAACTTCCGAGATCAGACGAGATCGGGTGCATTCAGTGTGGTGTGGCCGTAGGCTCTAGGAATGCTAAGAATATTACTCTTATGCATTTGCATTCAGTAAGCTAAGCCATGCAGCCACTTGCAACATGATACCACGCTCATCGCTCGATCAGGCGAGATATATAAGACTGGTGGGCCCATTCAGGACTCCTATGTCTGGTAGGATAACTTTAATTCATCCATCCTGTGTCTGTTGCAGGGAGGTGGAGAGAACAATCAACACAATAATGGTTTTCTTTCATGCCTCTTGAAGGACTCAATATTCTCTGTACTGCATTACATGTGAAAGTCGATTTATTACCCATGAACACACTACCTGTATGCTAATTCTATGTAAAAAGGTAGCTCCAGCCCTCATGATGTTGTCCAACATTTCTGCTATAAAACAGGATACAATTATTTTGGAAACATACCAAATTTGAAAAATAATTGAGAAGTTGCGCAATTACTAATCATGGAGCACAAAAAAGCCTACAGCACCTGGTATTCCCAGGCAGTCTCCCATCCAGGTACTAACTAGGCCCGACATTGCTTAGCTTCCGAGATCAGACGAGATTGGGCGCATTCAGTGTGGTGTGGCCGTAGGCTCTGGTCCTAGTGAGTTTTGTACTTTTAAGCATCTAGTCGGCTAGACGTTGCAGTTTTGAAAGGCAATTGAGAAATGGCTCACTTCCTGAACTTGGAGTACAAAAAAGCCTACAGCACCTGGTATTCCCAGGCGGTCTCCCACTCAGGTACTAACTAGGTCCGACACTGCTTAGCTTCCGAGATCAGACGAGATCGGGCGCAGTCAGTGTGGTGTGGCCGTAGGCTCTGGGCCTAGTGAGTTTTGTACTTTTAAGCATCTAGTCAGCTAGACCTTGCAGTTTTGAAAGGCAATTGAGAAATGGCTCACTTCCTGAACTTGGAGCACAAAAAAGCCTACAGCACCTGGTATTCCCAGGCGGTCTCCCATCGAGGTACTAACTAGGCCCGACACTGCTTAGCTTCCGAGATGAGACGAGATCGGGCGCAATCAGTGTGGTGTGGCCGTAGGCTCTGGGCCTAGTGAGTTTTGTACTTTTAAGCATCTAGTCAGCTAGACCTTGCAGTTTTGAAAGGCAATTGAGAAATGGCTCACTTCCTGAACTTGGAGCACAAAAAAGCCTACAGCACCTGGTATTCCCAGGCGGTCTCCCATCCAGGTACTAACTAGGCCCGACACTGCTTAGCTTCCGAGATGAGACGAGATCGGGCGCAATCAGTGTGGTGTGGCCGTAGGCTCTGGGCCTAGTGAGTTTTGTACTTTTAAGCATCTAGTCAGCTAGACCTTGCAGTTTTGAAAGGCAATTGAGAAATGGCTCACTTCCTGAACTTGGAGCACAAAAAAGCCTACAGCACCTGGTATTCCCAGGCGGTCTCCCATCCAGGTACTAACGAGGCCCGACCCTGCTTAGCTTCCGAGATCGGGCGCATTCAGTGTGGTGTGGCCGTAGGCTCTGGGCCTAGTGAGTTTTGTACTTTTAAGCATCTAGTCGGCTAGACCTTGCAGTTTTGAAAGGCAATTGAGAAATGGCTCACTTCCTGAACTTGGAGCACAAAAAAGCCTACAGCACCTGGTATTCCCAGGCGGTCTCCCATCCAGGTACTAACTAGGCCCGACACTGCTTAGCTTCCGAGATTAGACGAGATCGGGCGCAATCAGTGTGGTGTGGCCGTAGGCTCTGGGCCTAGTGAGTTTTGAACTTTTAAGCATCTAGTCAGCTAGACCTTGCAGTTTTGAAAGGCAATTGAGAAATGGCTCACTTCCTGAACTTGGAGCACAAAAAAGCCTACAGCACCTGGTATTCCCAGGCGGTCTCCCATCCAGGTACTAACGAGGCCCGACACTGCTTAGCTTCCAAGATCAGACGAGATCGGGCACATTCAGTGTGGTGTGGCCGTAGGCTCTGGGCCTTGTGAGTTTTGTACTTTTAAGCATCTAGTCGGCTAGACCTTGCAGTTTTGAAAGGCAATTGAGAAATGGCTCACTTCCTGAACTTGGAGCACAAAAAAAGCCTACAGCACCTGGCATTTCCAGGCGGTCTCCCATCCAGGTACTAACTAGGCCCAACACTGCTTAGCTTCCAAGATCAGACAAGATCGGGCGCAATCAGTGTGGTGTGGCCGTAGGCTCTGGGCCTAGTGAGTTTTGTACTTTTGAGCATCTAGTCAGCTAGACCTTGCAGTTTTGAAAGGCAATTGAGAAATGGCTCACTTCCTGAACTTGGAGCACAAAAAAGCCTACAGCACCTGGTATTCCCACGCAGTCTCCCATCCAGATACTAACGAGGCCCGACACTGCTTAGCTTCAGAGATCAGACGAGATCGGGTGCATTCAGTGTGGTGTGGCCGTAGGCTCTAGAAATGCTAAGAATATTACTCTTATGCATTTGCATTTAGTAAGCTAAGCCATGCAGCCACTTGCAACATGATACCACGCTCATCGCTCGATCAGGCTCGATCAGGCGAGATATATAAGACTGGTGGGCCCATTCAGGACTCCTATGTCTGGTAGGATAACTTTAATTCATCCATCCTGTGTCTGTTGCAGGGAGGTGGAGAGAACAATCAACACAATAATGGTTTTCTTTCATGCCTCTTGAAGGACTCAATATTCTCTGTACTGCATTACATGTGAAAGTCGATTTATTACCCATGAACACACTACCTGTATGCTAATTCTATGTAAAAAGGTAGCTCCAGCCCTCATGATGTTGTCCAACATTTCCGCTATAAAACGGGATACAATTATTTTGGAAACATACCAAATTTGAAAAATAATTGAGAAGTTGCGCAATTACTAATCATGGAGCACAAAAAAGCCTACAGCACCTGGTATTCCCAGGCAGTCTCCCATCCAGGTACTAACTAAGCCCTTCCGAGATCGGGCGCATTCAGTGTGGTGTGGCTGTAGGCTCTGGGCCTAGTGAGTTTTGTACTTTTAAGCATCTAGTCGGCTAGACCTTGCAGTTTTGAAAGGCAATTGAGAAATGGCTCACTTCCTGAACTTGGAGCACAAAAAAGCCTACAGCACCTGGTATTCCCAGGCGGTCTCCCATCCAGGTACTAACTAGGCCCGACACTGCTTAGCTTCCGAGATCAGACGAGATCAGGCGCAATCAGTGTGGTGTGGCCGTAGGCTCTTGGCCTAGTGAGTTTTGTACTTTTAAGCATCTAGTCAGCTAGACCTTGCAGTTTTGAAAGGCAATTGAGAAATGGCTCACTTCCTGAACTTGGAGCACAAAAAAGCCTACAGCACCTGGTATTCCCAGGCGGTCTCCCATCCAGGTACTAACTAGGCCTGACACTGCTTAACTTCCGAGATCAGACGAGATCGGGTGCATTCAGTGTGGTGTGGCCGTAGGCTCTAGGAATGCTAAGAATATTACTCTTATGCATTTGCATTTAGTAAGCTAAGCCATGCAGCCACTTGCAACATGATACCACGCTCATCGCTCGATCAGGCGAGATATATAAGACTGGTGGGCCCATTCAGGACTCCTATGTCTGGTAGGATAACTTTAATTCATCCATCCTGTGTCTGTTGCAGGGAGGTGGAGAGAACAATCAACACAATAATCACAATAATAGTTTTCTTTCATGCCTCTTGAAGGACTCAATATTCTCTGTACTGCATTACATGTGAAAGTCGATTTATTACCCATGAACACAGTACCTGTATGCTAATTCTATGTAAAAAGGTAGCTCCAGCCCTCATGATGTTGTCCAACATTTCTGCTATAAAACAGGATACAATTATTTTGGAAACATACCAAATTTGAAAAATAATTGAGAAGTTGCGCAATTACTAATCATGGAGCACAAAAAAGCCTACAGCACCTGGTATTCCCAGGCAGTCTCCCATCCAGGTACTAACTAGGCCCGACATTGCTTAGCTTCCGAGATCAGACGAGATTGGGCGCATTCAGTGTGGTGTGGCCGTAGGCTCTGGTCCTAGTGAGTTTTGTACTTTTAAGCATCTAGTCGGCTAGACGTTGCAGTTTTGAAAGGCAATTGAGAAATGGCTCACTTCCTGAACTTGGAGTACAAAAAAGCCTACAGCACCTGGTATTCCCAGGCGGTCTCCCACCCAGGTACTAACTAGGTCCGACACTGCTTAGCTTCCGAGATCAGACGAGATCGGGCGCAGTCAGTGTGGTGTGGCCGTAGGCTCTGGGCCTAGTGAGTTTTGTACTTTTAAGCATCTAGTCAGCTAGACCTTGCAGTTTTGAAAGGCAATTGAGAAATGGCTCACTTCCTGAACTTGGAGCACAAAAAAGCCTACAGCACCTGGTATTCCCAGGCGGTCTCCCATCCAGGTACTAACGAGGCCCGACCCTGCTTAGCTTCCGAGATCGGGCGCATTCAGTGTGGTGTGGCCGTAGGCTCTGGGCCTAGTGAGTTTTGTACTTTTAAGCATCTAGTCGGCTAGACCTTGCAGTTTTGAAAGGCAATTGAGAAATGGCTCACTTCCTGAACTTGGAGCACAAAAAAGCCTACAGCACCTGGTATTCCCAGGCGGTCTCCCATCCAGGTACTAACTAGGCCCGACACTGCTTAGCTTCCGAGATTAGACGAGATCGGGCGCAATCAGTGTGGTGTGGCCGTAGGCTCTGGGCCTAGTGAGTTTTGTACTTTTAAGCATCTAGTCAGCTAGACCTTGCAGTTTTGAAAGGCAATTGAGAAATGGCTCACTTCCTGAACTTGGAGCACAAAAAAGCCTACAGCACCTGGTATTCCCAGGCGGTCTCCCATCCAGGTACTAACTAGGCCCGACACTGCTTAGCTTCCAAGATCAGACGAGATCGGGCGCATTCAGTGTGGTGTGGCCGTAGGCTCTGGGCCTTGTGAGTTTTGTACTTTTAAGCATCTAGTCGGCTAGACCTTGCAGTTTTGAAAGGCAATTGAGAAATGGCTCACTTCCTGAACTTGAAGCACAAAAAAGCCTACAGCACCTGGTATTCCCAGGCGGTCTCCCATCCAGGTACTAACTAGGCCCGACACTGCTTAGCTTCTGAGATCAGACGAGATCGGGCGCATTCAGTGTGGTGTGGCCGTAGGCTCTGGGCCTAGTGAGTTTTGTACTTTCAAGCATCTAGTCGGCTAGACCTTGCAGTTTTAAAAGGCAATTGAGAAAGGGCTCACTTCCTGAACTTGGAGCACAAAAAAGCCTACAGCACCTGGTATTCCCAGGTAGTCTCCCATCCAGGTACTAACTAGGCCTAACACTGCTTAACTTCCGAGATCAGACGAGATCGGGTGCATTCAGTGTGGTGTGGCCGTAGGCTCCAGGAATGCTAAGAATATTACTCTTATGCATTTGCATTTAGTAAGCTAAGCCATGCAGCCACTTGCAACATGATACCACGCTCATCGCTCGATCAGGCGAGATATATAAGACTGGTGGGCCCATTCAGGACTCCTATGTCTGGTAGGATAACTTTAATTCATCCATCCTGTGTCTGTTGCAGGGAGGTGGAGAGAACAATCAACACAATAATGGTTTTCTTTCATGCCTCTTGAAGGACTCAATATTCTCTGTACTGCATTACATGTGAAAGTCGATTTATTACCCATGAACACACTACCTGTATGCTAATTCTATGTAAAAAGGTAGCTCCAGCCCTCATGATGTTGTCCAACATTTCTGCTATAAAACAGGATACAATTATTTTGGAAACATACCAAATTTGAAAAATAATTGAGAAGTTGCGCAATTACTAATCATGGAGCACAAAAAAGCCTACAGCACCTGGTATTCCCAGGCAGTCTCCCATCCAGGTACTAACTAGGCCCGACATTGCTTAGCTTCCGAGATCAGACGAGATTGGGCGCATTCAGTGTGTTGTGGCCGTAGCCTCTGGTCCTAGTGAGTTTTGTACTTTTAAGCATCTAGTCGGCTAGACGTTGCAGTTTTGAAAGGCAATTGAGAAATGGCTCACTTCCTGAACTTGGAGTACAAAAAAGCCTACAGCACCTGGTATTCCCAGGCGGTCTCCCACCCAGGTACTAACTAGGTCCGACACTGCTTAGCTTCCGAGATCAGACGAGATCGGGCGCAGTCAGTGTGGTGTGGCCGTAGGCTCTGGGCCTAGTGAGTTTTGTACTTTTAAGCATCTAGTCAGCTAGACCTTGCAGTTTTGAAAGGCAATTGAGAAATGGCTCACTTCCTGAACTTGGAGCACAAAAAAGCTTACAGCACCTGGTATTCCCAGGCGGTCTCCCATCCAGGTACTAACTAGGCCCGACACTGCTTAGCTTCCGAGATGAGAAGAGATCGGGCGCAATCAGTGTGGTGTGGCCGTAGGCTCTGGGCCTAGTGAGTTTTGTACTTTTAAGCATCTAGTCAGCTAGACCTTGCAGTTTTGAAAGGCAATTGAGAAATGGCTCACTTCCTGAACTTGGAGCACAAAAAAGCCTACAGCACCTGGTATTCCCAGGCGGTCTCCCATCCAGGTACTAACTAGGCCCGACACTGCTTAGCTTCCGAGATGAGACGAGATCGGGCGCAATCAGTGTGGTGTGGCCGTAGGCTCTGGGCCTAGTGAGTTTTGTACTTTTAAGCATCTAGTCAGCTAGACCTTGCAGTTTTGAAAGGCAATTGAGAAATGGCTCACTTCCTGAACTTGGAGCACAAAAAAGCCTACAGCACCTGGTATTCCCAGGCGGTCTCCCATCCAGGTACTAACGAGGCCCGACCCTGCTTAGCTTCGGAGATCGGGCGCATTCAGTGTGGTGTGGCCGTAGGCTCTGGGCCTAGTGAGTTTTGTACTTTTAAGCATCTAGTCGGCTAGACCTTGCAGTTTTGAAAGGCAATTGAGAAATGGCTCACTTCCTGAACTTGGAGCACAAAAGAGCCTACAGCACCTGGTATTCCCAGGCGGTCTCCCATCCAGGTACTAACTAGGCCCGACACTGCTTAGCTTCTGAGATTAGACGAGATCGGGCGCAATCAGTGTGGTGTGGCCGTAGGCTCTGGGCCTAGTGAGTTTTGTACTTTTAAGCATCTAGTCGGCTAGACCTTGCAGTTTTGAAAGGCAATTGAGAAATGGCTCACTTCCTGAACTTGGAGCACAAAAGAGCCTACAGCACCTGGTATTCCCAGGCGGTCTCCCATCCAGGTACTAACTAGGCCCGACACTGCTTAGCTTCTGAGATTAGACGAGATCGGGCGCATTCAGTGTGGTGTGGCCGTAGGCTCCGGGCCTTGTGAGTTTTGTACTTTTAAGCATCTAGTCGGCTAGACCTTGCAGTTTTGAAAGGCAATTGAGAAATGGCTCACTTCCTGAACTTGGAGCACAAAAAAGCCTACAGCACCTGGTATTCCCAGGCGGTCTCCCATCCAGGTACTAACTAGGCCCGACACTGCTTAGCTTCTGAGATCAGACGAGATCTGGCGCATTCAGTGTGGTGTGGCCGTAGGCTCTGGGCCTAGTGAGTTTTGTACTTTTAAGCATCTAGTCGGCTAGACCTTGCAGTTTTAAAAGGCAATTGAGAAAGGGCTCACTTCCTGAACTTGGAGCACAAAAAAGCCTACAGCACCTGGTATTCCCGGGCGGTCTCCCATCCAGGTACTAACTAGGCCTGACACTGCTTAACTTCCGAGATCAGATCAGATGCATTCAGTGTGGTGTGGCCGTAGGCTCTAGGAATGCTAAGAATATTACTCTTATGCATTTGCATTTAGTAAGCTAAGCCATGCAGCCACTTGCAACATGATACCACGCTCATCGCTCGATCAGGCTCGATCAGGCGAGATATATAAGACTGGTGGGCCCATTCAGGACTCCTATGTCTGGTAGGATAACTTTAATTCATCCATCCTGTGTCTGTTGCAGGGAGGTGGAGAGAACAATCAACACAATAATGGTTTTCTTTCATGCCTCTTGAAGGACTCAATATTCTCTGTACTGCATTACATGTGAAAGTCGATTTATTACCCATGAACACACTACCTGTATGCTAATTCTATGTAAAAAGGTAGCTCCAGCCCTCATGATGTTGTCCAACATTTCCGCTATAAAACGGGATACAATTATTTTGGAAACATACCAAATTTGAAAAACAATTGAGAAGTTGCGCAATTACTAATCATGGAGCACAAAATAGCCTACAGCACCTGGTATTCCCAGGCGGTCTCCCACCCAGGTACTAACTAGGCCCGACACTGCCTAGCTTCCGAGATCAGACGAGATCGGGCGCATTCAGTGTGGTGTGGCCGTAGGCTCTGGGCCTAGTGAGTTTTGTACTTTTAAGCATCTAGTCAGCTAGACCTTGCAGTTTTGAAAGGCAATTGAGAAATGGCTCACTTCCTGAACTTGGAGCACAAAAAAGCCTACAGCACCTGGTATTCCTAGGCGGTCTCCCATCCAGGTACTAACGAGGCACGACACTGCTTAGCTTCTGAGATCAAACGAGATAGGGCGCATTCAGTGTGGTGTGGCCGTAGGCTCTGGGCCTAGTGAGTTTTGTACTTTTAAGCATCTAGTCGGCTAGACCTTGCAGTTTTGAAAGGCAATTGAGAAAGGGCTCACTTCCTGAACTTGGAGCACAAAAAAGCCTACAGCACCTGGTATTCCCAGGCGGTCTCCCATCCAGGTACTAACTAGGCCTGACACTGCTTAACTTCCGAGATCAGACGAGATCGGGTGCATTCAGTGTGGTGTGGCCATAGGCTCTAGGAATGCTAAGAATATTACTCTTATGCATTTGCATTTAGTAAGCTAAGCCATGCAGCCACTTGCAACATGATACCACGCTCATCGCTCGATCAGGCGAGATATATAAGACTGGTGGGCCCATTCAGGACTCCTATGTCTGGTAGGATAACTTTAATTCATCCATCCTGTGTCTGTTGCAGGGAGGTGGAGAGAACAATCAACACAATAATGGTTTTCTTTCATGCCTCTCGAAGGACTCAATATTCTCTGTACTGCATTATATGTGAAAGTCGATTTATTACCCATGAACACACTACCTGTATGCTAATTCTATGTAAAAAGGTAGCTCCAGCCCTCATGATGTCGTCCAACATTTCCGCTATAAAACGGGATACAATTATTTTGGAAACATACCAAATTTGAAAAATAATTGAGAAGTTGCGCAATTACTAATCATGGAGCACAAAAAAGCCTACAGCACCTGGTATTCCCAGGCAGTCTCCCATCCAGGTACTAACTAGGCCCGACCCTGCTTAGCTTCCGAGATCGGGCGCATTCAGTGTGGTGTGGCTGTAGGCTCTGGGCCTAGGGAGTTTTGTACTTTTAAGCATCTAGTCGGCTAGACCTTGCAGTTTTGAAAGGCAATTGAGAAATGGCTCACTTCCTGAACTTGGAGCACAAAAAAGCCTACAGCACCTGGTATTCCCAGGCGGTCTCCCATCCAGGTACTAACTAGGCCCGACACTGCTTAGCTTCCGAGATCAGACGCAATCAGTGTGGTGTGGCCGTAGGCTCTGGGCCTAGTGAGTTTTGTACTTTTAAGCATCTAGTCAGCTAGACCTTGCAGTTTTGAAAGGCAATTGAGAAATGGCTCACTTCCTGAACTTGGAGCACAAAAAAAGCCTACAGCACCTGGTATTCCCAGGCGGTCTCCCATCCAGGTACTAACTAGGCCCGACACTGCTTAGCTTCTGAGATCAGACGAGATCGGGCGCAATCAGTGTGGTGTGGCCGTAGGCTCTGGGCCTAGTGAGTTTTGTACTTTTAAGCATCTAGTCAGCTAGACCTTGCAGTTTTGAAAGGCAATTGAGAAATGGCTCACTTCCTGAACTTGGAGCACAAAAATGCCTACAGCACCTGGTATTCCCACGCGGTCTCCCATCCAGGTACTAACGAGGCCCGACACTGCTTAGCTACCGAGATCAGACGAATTCAGTGTGGTGTGGCCGTAGGCTCAGGGCCTTGTGAGTTTTGTACTTTTAAGCATCTAGTCGGCTAGACCTTGCAGTTTTGAAAGGCAATTGAGAAATGGCTCACTTCCTGAACTTGGAGTACAAAAAAAGCCTACAGCACCTGGTATTCCCAGGCCGTCTCCCATCCAGGTACTAACTAGGCCCGACACTGCTTAGCTTCTGAGATCAAATGAGATCGGGCGCATTTAGTGTGGTGTGGCCGTAGGCTCTGGGCCTAGTGAGTTTTGTACTTTTAAGCATCTAGTCGGCTAGACCTTGCAGTTTTGAAAGGCAATTGAGAAAGGGCTCACTTCCTGAACTTGGAGCACAAAAAAGCCTACAGCACCTGGTATTCCCAGGCGGTCTCCCATCCAGGTACTAACTAGGCCTAACACTGCTTAACTTCCGAGATCAGACAAGATCGGGTGCATTCAGTGTGGTGTGGCCGTAGGCTCTAGGAATGCTAATAATATTACTCTTATGCATTTGCATTTAGTAAGCTAAGCCATGCAGCCACTTGCAACATGATACCACGCTCATCGCTCGATCAGGCTCGATCAGGCGAGATATATAAGACTGGTGGGCCCATTCAGGACTCCTATGTCTGGTAGGATAACTTTAATTCATCCATCCTGTGTCTGTTGCAGGGAGGTGGAGAGAACAATCAACACAATAATGGTTTTCTTTCATGCCTCTTGAAGGACTCAATATTCTCTGTACTGCATTACATGTGAAAGTCGATTTATTACCCATGAACACACTACCTGTATGCTAATTCTATGTAAAAAGGTAGCTCCAGCCCTCATGATGTTGTCCAACATTTCCGCTATAAAACGGGATACAATTATTTTGGAAACATACCAAATTTGAAAAATAATTGAGAAGTTGCGCAATTACTAATCATGGAGCACAAAAAAGCCTACAGCACCTGGTATTGCCAGGCAGTCTCCCATCCAGGTACTAACTAGGCCTGACCCTGCTTAGCTTCCGAGATCGGGCGCATTCAGTGTGGTGTGGCCGTAGGCTCTGGGCCTAGTGAGTTTTGTACTTTTAAGCATCTAGTCGGCTAGACCTTGCAGTTTTGAAAGGCAATTGAGAAATGGCTCACTTCCTGAACTTGGAGCACAAAAAAGCCTACAGCACCTGGTATTCCCAGGCGGTCTCCCATCCAGGTACTAACGAGGCCCGACCCTGCTTAGCTTCTGAGATCGGGCACATTCAGTGTGGTGTGGCCGTAGGCTCTGGGCCTAGTGAGTTTTGTACTTTTAAGCATCTAGTCGGCTAGACCTTGCAGTTTTGAAAGGCAATTGAGAAATGGCTCACTTCCTGAACTTGGAGCACAAAAAAAGCCTACAGCACCTGGTATTCCCAGGCGGTCTCCCATCCAGGTACTAACTAGACCCAACACTGCTTAGCTTCCAAGATCAGACGAGATCGGGCGCAATCAGTGTGGTGTGGCCGTAGGCTCTGGGCCTAGTGAGTTTTGTACTTTTAAGCATCTAGTCAGCTAGACCTTGCAGTTTTGAAAGGCAATTGAGAAATGGCTCACTTCCTGAACTTGGAGCACAAAAAAGCCTACAGCACCTGGTATTCCCACGCGGTCTCCCATCCAGGTACTAACGAGGCCCGACACTGCTTAGCTTCCAAGATCAGACGAGATCGGGCGCATTCAGTGTGGTGTGGCCGCAGGCTCTGGGCCTTGTGAGTTTTGTACTTTTAAGCATCTAGTCAGCTAGACCTTGCAGTTTTGAAAGGCAATTGAGAAATGGCTCACTTCCTGAACTTGGAGTACAAAAAAAGCCTACAGCACCTGGTATTCCCAGGCGGTCTCCCATCCAGGTACTAACTAGGCCCGACACTGCTTAGCTTCTGAGATCAGATGAGATCGGGCGCATTTAGTGTGGTGTGGCCGTAGGCTCTGGGCCTAGTGAGTTTTGTACTTTTAAGCATCTAGTCGGCTAGACCTTGCAGTTTTGAAAGGCAATTGAGAAAGGGCTCACTTCCTGAACTTGGAGCACAAAAAAGCCTACAGCACCTGGTATTCCCAGGCGGTCTCCCATCCAGGTACTAACTAGGCCTAACACCGCTTAACTTCCGAGATCAGACGAGATCGGGTGCATTCAGTGTGGTGTGGCCGTAGGCTCTAGGAATGCTAAGAATATTACTCTTATGCATTTGCATTTAGTAAGCTAAGCCATGCAGCCACTTGCAACATGATACCACGCTCATCGCTCGATCAGGCTCGATCAGGCGAGATATATAAGACTGGTGGGCCCATTCAGGACTCCTATGTCTGGTAGGATAACTTTAATTCATCCATCCTGTGTCTGTTGCAGGGAGGTGGAGAGAACAATCAACACAATAATGGTTTTCTTTCATGCCTCTTGAAGGACTCAATATTCTCTGTACTGCATTACATGTGAAAGTCGATTTATTACCCATGAACACACTACCTGTATGCTAATTCTATGTAAAAAGGTAGCTCCAGCCCTCATGATGTTGTCCAACATTTCCGCTATAAAACAGGATACAATTATTTTGGAAACATACCAAATTTGAAAAATA
>NC_090927.1:843251475-843266475 GCF_040938575.1 Ambystoma mexicanum
AAGGTAGCTCCAGCCCTCATGATGTTGTCCAACATTTCCGCTATAAAACGGGATACAATTATTTTGGAAACATACCAAATTTGAAAAATAATTGAGAAGTTGCGCAATTACTAATCATGGAGCACAAAAAAGCCTACAGCACCTGGTATTCCCAGGCAGTCTCCTATCCAGGTACTAACTAGGCCCGACCCTGCTTAGCTTCCGAGATCGGGCGCATTCAGTGTGGTGTGGCCGTAGGCTCTGGGCCTAGTGAGTTTTGTACTTTTAAGCATCTAGTCGGCTAGACCTTGCAGTTTTGAAAGGCAATTGAGAAATGGCTCACTTCCTGAACTTGGAGCACAAAAAAGCCTACAGCACCTGGTATTCCCAGGCGGTCTCCCATCCAGGTACTAACTAGGCCCGACACTGCTTAGTTTCCGAGATCGGGCGCATTCAGTGTGGTGTGGCCGTAGGCTCTGGGCCTAGTGAGTTTTGTACTTTTAAGCATCTAGTCGGCTAGACCTTGCAGTTTTGAAAGGCAATTGAGAAATGGCTCACTTCCTGAACTTGGAGCACAAAAAAGCCTACAGCAGCTGGTATTCCCACGCGGTCTCCCATCCAGGTACTAACGAGGCCCGACACTGCTTAGCTTCCAAGATCAGACGAGATCGGGCGCATTCAGTGTGGTGTGGCCGTAGGCTCTGGGCCTTGTGAGTTTTGTACTTTTAAGCATCTAGTCAGCTAGACCTTGCAGTTTTGAAAGGCAATTGAGAAATGGCTCACTTACTGAACTTGGAGTACAAAAAAAGCCTACAGCACCTGGTATTCCCAGGCGGTCTCCCATCCAGGTACTAACTAGGCCCGACACTGCTTAGCTTCTGAGATCAGATGAGATCGGGCGCATTTAGTGTGGTGTGGCCGTAGGCTCTGGGCCTAGTGAGTTTTGTACTTTTAAGCATCTAGTCGGCTAGACCGTGCAGTTTTGAAAGGCAATTGAGAAAGGGCTCACTTCCTGAACTTGGAGCACAAAAAAGCCTACAGCACCTGGTATTCCCAGGCGGTCTCCCATCCAGGTACTAACTAGGCCTAACACCGCTTAACTTCCGAGATCAGACGAGATCGGGTGCATTCAGTGTGGTGTGGCCGTAGGCTCTAGGAATGCTAAGAATATTACTCTTATGCATTTGCATTTAGTAAGCTAAGCCATGCAGCCACTTGCAACATGATACCACGCTCATCGCTCGATCAGGCTCGATCAGGCGAGATATATAAGACTGGTGGGCCCATTCAGGACTCCTATGTCTGGTAGGATAACTTTAATTCATCCATCCTGTGTCTGTTGCAGGGAGGTGGAGAGAACAATCAACACAATAATGGTTTTCTTTCATGCCTCTTGAAGGACTCAATATTCTCTGTACTGCATTACATGTGAAAGTCGATTTATTACCCATGAACACACTACCTGTATGCTAATTCTATGTAAAAAGGTAGCTCCAGCCCTCATGATGTTGTCCAACATTTCCGCTATAAAACAGGATACAATTATTTTGGAAACATACCAAATTTGAAAAATAATTGAGAAGTTGCGCAATTACTAATCATGGAGCACAAAAAAGCCTACAGCACCTGGTATTCCCAGGCGGTCTCCCATCCAGGTACTAACGAGGCCTGACTCTGCTTAGCTTCTGAGATCGGGCGCATTCAGTGTGGTGTGGCCGTAGGCTCTGGGCCTAGTGAGTTTTGTACTTTTAAGCATCTAGTCGGCTAGACCTTGCAGTTTTGAAAGGCAATTGAGAAATGGCTCACTTCCTGAACTTGGAGCACAAAAAAGCCTACAGCACCTGGTATTCCCAGGCGGTCTCCCATCCAGGTACTAACTAGGCCCGACACTGCTTATCTTCCGAGATCAGACGAGATCGGGCGCAATCAGTGTGGTGTGGCCGTAGGCTCTTGTCCTAGTGAGTTTTGTACTTTTAAGCATCTAGTCGGCTAGACCTTGCAGTTTTGAAAGGCAATTGAGAAATGGCTCACTTCCTGAACTTGGGAGCACAAAAAAAGCCTACAGCACCTGGTATTCCCAGGCAGTCTCCCATCCAGGTACTAACTAGGCCCGACACTGCTTAGCTTCCGAGATCAGACGAGATCGGCGCAATCAGTGTGGTGTGGCCGTAGGCTCTGGGCCTAGTGAGTTTTGTACTTTTAAGCACCTAGTCAGCTAGACCTTGCAGTTTTGAAAGGGAATTGAGAAATGGCTCACTTCCTGAACTTGGAGCACAAAAAAGCCTACAGCACCTGGTATTCCCAGGCAGTCTCCCATCCAGGTACTAACGAGGCACGACACTGCTTAGCTTCCGAGATCAAACGAGATCGGGCGCATTCAGTGTGGTGTGGCCGTAGGCTCTGGGCCTTGTGAGTTTTGTACTTTTAAGCATCTAGTCGGCTAGACCTTGCAGTTTTGAAAGGCAATTGAGAAATGGCTCACTTCCTGAACTTGGAGTACAAAAAAAGCCTACAGCACCTGGTATTCCCAGGCTGTCTCCCATCCAGGTACTAACTAAGCCCGACACTGCTTAGCTTCTGAGATCAGACGAGATCGGGCGCATTCAGTGTGGTGTGGCTGTAGGCTCTGGGCCTGGTGAGTTTTGTACTTTTAAGCATCTAGTCGGCTAGACCTTGCAGTTTTGAAAGGCAATTGAGAAATGGCTCACTTCCTGAACTTGGAGCACAAAAAAGCCTACAGCACCTGGTATTCCCAGGCAGTCTCCCATCCAGGTACTAACGAGGCACGACACTGCTTAGCTTCCGAGATCAGACGAGATCGGCGCAATCAGTGTGGTGTGGCCGTAGGCTCTGGGCCTAGTGAGTTTTGTACTTTTAAGCACCTAGTCAGCTAGACCTTGCAGTTTTGAAAGGCAATTGAGAAATGGCTCACTTCCTGAACTTGGAGCACAAAAAAGCCTACAGCACCTGGTATTCCCAGGCAGTCTCCCATCCAGGTACTAACGAGGCACGACACTGCTTAGCTTCCGAGATCAAACGAGATCGGGCGCATTCAGTGTGGTGTGGCCGTAGGCTCTGGGCCTTGTGAGTTTTGTACTTTTAAGCATCTAGTCGGCTAGACCTTGCAGTTTTGAAAGGCAATTGAGAAATGGCTCACTTCCTGAACTTGGAGTACAAAAAAAGCCTACAGCACCTGGTATTCCCAGGCTGTCTCCCATCCAGGTACTAACTAAGCCCGACACTGCTTAGCTTCTGAGATCAGACGAGATCGGGCGCATTCAGTGTGGTGTGGCTGTAGGCTCTGGGCCTGGTGAGTTTTGTACTTTTAAGCATCTAGTCGGCTAGACCTTGCAGTTTTGAAAGGCAATTGAGAAAGGGCTCACTTCCTGAACTTGGAGCACAAAAAAGCCTACAGCACCTGGTATTCCCAGGCTGTCTCCCATCCAGGTACTAACTAGGCCTGACACTGCTTAACTTCCGAGATCAGACGAGATCGGGCGCAATCAGTGTGGTGTGGCCGTAGGCTCTGGGCCTGGTGAGTTTTGTACTTTTAAGCATCTAGTCAGCTAGACCTTGCAGTTTTGAAAGGCAATTGAGAAATGGCTCACTTCCTGAACTTGGAGCACAAAAAAAGCCTACAGCACCTGGTATTCCCACGCGGTCTCCCATCCAGGTACTAACGAGGCCCGACACTGCTTAGCTTCCGAGATCAGACGAGATCGGGCGCATTTAGTGTGGTGTGGCCGTAGGCTCTGGGCCTAGTGAGTTTTGTACTTTTAAGCATCTAGTCGGCTAGACCTTGCAGTTTTGAAAGGCAATTGAGAAAGGGCTCACTTCCTGAACTTGGAGCACAAAAAAGCCTACAGCACCTGGTATTCCCAGGTGGTCTCCCATCCAGGTACTAACTAGGCCTAACACTGCTTAACTTCCAAGATCAGACGAGATCGGGTGCATTCAGTGTGGTGTGGCCATAGGCTCTAGGAATGCTAAGAATATTACTCTTATGCATTTGCATTTAGTAAGCTAAGCCATGCAGCCACTTGCAACATGATACCACGCTCATCGCTCGATCAGGCCAGATATATAAGACTGGTGGGCCCATTCAGGACTCCTATGTCTGGTAGGATAACTTTAATTCATGCATCCTGTGTCTGTTGCAGGGAGGTGGAGAGAACAATCAACACAATAATGGTTTTCTTTCATGCCTCTTGAAGGACTCAATATTCTCTGTACTGCATTACATGTGAAAGTCGATTTATTACCCATGAACACACTACCTGTATGCTAATTCTATGTAAAAAGGTAGCTCCAGCCCTCATGATGTTGTCCAACATTTCCGCTATAAAACGGGATACAATTATTTTGGAAACATACCAAATTTGAAAAACATTTGAGAAGTTGCGCAATTACTAATCATGGAGCACAAAAAAGCCTACAGCACCTGGTATTCCCACGCGGTCTCCCATCCAGGTACTAACGAGGCCCGACACTGCTTAGCTTCCGAGATCAGACGAGATCGGGCGCATTCAGTGTGGTGTGGCCGTAGGCTCTGGGCCTTGTGAGTTTTGTACTTTTAAGCATCTAGTCGGCTAGACCTTGCAGTTTTGAAAGGCAATTGAGAAATGGCTCACTTCCTGAACTTGGAGTACAAAAAAAGCCTACAGCACCTGGTATTCCCAGGCGGTCTCCCATCCAGGTACTAACTAGGCCCGACACTGCTTAGCTTCTGAGATCAGACGAGATCGGGCGCATTTAGTGTGGTGTGGCCGTAGGCTCTGGGCCTAGTGAGTTTTGTACTTTTAAGCATCTAGTCGGCTAGACCTTGCAGTTTTGAAAGGCAATTGAGAAAGGGCTCACTTCCTGAACTTGGAGCACAAAAAAACCTACAGCACCTGGTATTCCCAGGAGGTCTCCCATCCAGGTACTAACTAGGCCTAACACTGCTTAACTTCCGAGATCGGACGAGATCAGGTGCATTCAGTGTGGTGTGGCCGTAGGCTCTAGGAATGCTAAGAATATTACTCTTATGCATTTGCATTTAGTAAGCTAAGCCATGCAGCCACTTGCAACATGATACCACGCTCATCGCTCGATCAGGCGAGATATATAAGACTGGTGGGCCCATTCAGGACTCCTATGTCTGGTAGGATAACTTTAATTCATGCATCCTGTGTCTGTTGCAGGGAGGTGGAGAGAACAATCAACACAATAATGGTTTTCTTTCATGCCTCTTGAAGGACTCAATATTCTCTGTACTGCATTACATGTGAAAGTCGATTTATTACCCATGAACACACTACCTGTATGCTAATTCTATGTAAAAAGGTAGCTCCAGCCCTCATGATGTTGTCCAACATTTCCGCTATAAAACGGGATACAATTATTTTGGAAACATACCAAATTTGAAAAACAGTTGAGAAGTTGCGCAATTACTAATCATGGAGCACAAAATAGCCCACAGCACCTGGTATTGCCAGGCAGTATCCCATCCAGGTACTAACTAGGCCTGACATTGCGTAGCTTCCGAGATCAGACGAGATTGGGCGCATTCAGTGTGGTGTGGCCGTAGGCTCTGGTACTAGTGAGTTTTGTACTTTTAAGCATCTAGTCGGCTAGACGTTGCAGTTTTGAAACGCAATTGAGAAATGGCTCACTTCCTGAACTTGGAGTACAAAAAAGCCTACAGCACCTGGTATTCCCAGGCGGTCTCCCACCCAGGTACTAACTAGGCCCGACACTGCTTAGCTTCCGAGATCAGACGAGATCGGGCGCAGTCAGTGTGGTGTGGGGGTAGGCTCTGGGCCTAGTGAGTTTTGTACTTTTAAGCATCTAGTCAGCTAGACCTTGCAGTTTTGAAAGGCAATTGAGAAATGGCTCACTTCCTGAACTTGGAGCACAAAAAAGCCTACAGCACCTGGTATTCCCAGGCGGTCTCCCATCCAGGTACTAACGAGGCACGACACTGCTTAGCTTCCGAGATCAGACGAGATTGGGCGCATTCAGTGTGGTGTGGCCGTAGGCTCTGGGCCTTGTGAGTTTTGTACTTTTAAGCATCTAGTCGGCTAGACCTTGCAGTTTTGAAAGGCAATTGAGAAATGGCTCACTTCCTGAACTTGGAGTACAAAAAAAGCCTACAGCACCTGGTATTCCCAGGCGGTCTCCCATCCAGGTACTAACTAGGCCCGACACTGCTTAGCTTCTGAGATCAGACGAGATCGGGCGCATTCAGTGTGGTGTGGCCGTAGGTTCTGGGCCTAGTGAGTTTTGTACTTTTAAGCATCTAGTCGGCTAGACCTTGCAGTTTTGAAAGGCAATTGAGAAAGGGCTCACTTCCTGAACTTGGAGCACAAAAAAGCCTACAGCATCTGGTATTCCCAGGCTTTCTCCCATCCAGGTACTAACTAGGCCTGACACCGCTTAACTTCCGAGATCAGACGAGATCGGGTGCATTCAGTGTGGTGTGGCCGTAGGCTCTAGGAATGCTAAGAATATTACTCTTATGCATTTGCATTTAGTAAGCTAAGCCATGCAGCCACTTGCAACATGATACCACGCTCATCGCTCGATCAGGCTCGATCAGGCGAGATATATAAGACTGGTGGGCCCATTCAGGACTCCTATGTCTGGTAGGATAACTTTAATTCATCCATCCTGTGTCTGTTGCAGGGAGGTGGAGAGAACAATCAACACAATAATGGTTTTCTTTCATGCCTCTTGAAGGACTCAATATTCTCTGTACTGCATTACATGTGAAAGTCGATTTATTACCCATGAACACACTACCTGTATGCTAATTCTATGTAAAAAGGTAGCTCCAGCCCTCATGATGTTGTCCAACATTTCCGCTATAAAACGGGATACAATTATTTTGGAAACATACCAAATTTGAAAAATAATTGAGAAGTTGCGCAATTACTAATCATGGAGCACAAAAAAGCCTACAGCACCTGGTATTCCCAGGCAGTCTCCCATCCAGGTACTAACTAGGCCCGACCCTGCTTAGCTTCCGAGATCGGGCGCATTCAGTGTGGTGTGGCCGTAGTCTCTGGGCCTAGTGAGTTTTGTACTTTTAAGCATCTAGTCGGCTAGACCTTGCAGTTTTGAAAGGTAATTGAGAAATGGCTCACTTCCTGAACTTGGAGCACAAAAAAGCCTACAGCACCTGGTATTCCCAGGCGGTCTCCCATCCAGGTACTAACTAGGCCCGACACTGCTTAGCTTCCGAGATCAGACGAGATCGGGCGCAATCAGTGTGGTGTGGCCGTAGGCTCTGGGCCTTGTGAGTTTTGTACTTTTAAGCATCTAGTCGGCTAGACCTTGCAGTTTTGAAAGGCAATTGAGAAATGGCTCACTTCCTGAACTTGGAGTACAAAAAAAGCCTACAGCACCTGGTATTCCCAGGCGGTCTCCCATCCAGGTACTAACGAGGCCCGACACTGCTTAGCTTCCGAGATCAGACGAGATCGGGCGCATTCAGTGTGGTGTGGCCGTAGGCTCTGGCCCTTGTGAGTTTTGTACTTTTAAGCATCCAGTCGGCTAGACCTTGCAGTTTTGAAAGGCAATTGAGAAATGGCTCACTTCCTGAACTTGGAGTACAAAAAAAGCCTACAGCACCTGGTATTCCCAGGCGGTCTCCCATCCAGGTACTAACTAGGCCCGACACTGCTTAGCTTCTGAGATCAGACGAGAACGGGCGCATTCAGTGTGGTGTGGCCATAGGCTCTGGGCCTAGTGAGTTTTGTACTTTTATGCATCTAGTCGGCTAGACCTTGCAGTTTTGAAAGGCAATTGAGAAAGGGCTCACTTCCTGAACTTGGAGCACAACAAAGCCTACAGCACCTGGTATTCCCAGGCAGACTCCCATCCAGGTACTAACTAGGCCTGACACTGCTTAACTTCCGAGATCAGACTAGATCGGGTGCATTCAGTGTGGTGTGGCCGTAGGCTCTAGGAATGCTAAGAATATTACTCTTATGCATTTGCATTTAGTAAGCTAAGCCATGCAGCCACTTGCAACATGATACCACACTCATCGCTCGATCAGGCGAGATATATAAGACTGGTGGGCCCATTCAGGACTCCTATGTCTGGTAGGATAACTTTAATTCATCCATCCTGTGTCTGTTGCAGGGAGGTGGAGAGAACAATCAACACAATAATGGTTTTCTTTCATGCCTCTTGAAGGACTCAATATTCTCTGTACTGCATTATATGTGAAAGTCGATTTATTACCCATGAACACCTACCTGTATGCTAATTCTATGTAAAAAGGTAGCTCCAGCCCTCATGATGTTGTCCAACATTTCCGCTATAAAACGGGATACAATTATTTTGGAAACATACCAAATTTGAAAAATAATTGAGAAGTTGCGCAATTACTAATCATGGAGCACAAAAAAGCCTACAGCACCTGGTATTCCCAGGCAGTCTCCCATCCAGGTACTAACTAGGCCTGACCCTGCTTAGCTTCCGAGATCGGGCGCATTCAGTGTGGTGTGGCCGTAGGCTCTGGGCCTAGTGAGTTTTGTACTTTTAAGGATCTAGTCGGCTAGACCTTGCAGTTTTGAAAGGCAATTGAGAAATGGCTCACTTCCTGAACTTGGAGCACAAAAAAGCCTACAGCACCTGGTATTCCCAGGCGGTCTCCCATCCAGGTACTAACTAGGCCCGACACTGCTTAGCTTCCGAGATCAGACGAGATCGGGCGCAATCAGTGTGGTGTGGCCGTAGGCTCTGGGCCTAGTGAGTTTTGTACTTTTAAGCATCTAGTCAGCTAGACCTTGCAGTTTTGAAAGGCAATTGAGAAATGGCTCACTTCCTGAACTTGGAGCACAAAAAAGCCTACAGCACCTGGTATTCCCAGGCGGTCTCCCATCCAGGTACTAACGAGGCCCGACCCTGCTTAGCTTCTGAGATCGGGCGCATTCAGTGTGGTGTGGCCGTAGGCTCTGGGCCTAGTGAGTTTTGTACTTTTAAGCATCTAGTCGGCTAGACCTTGCAGTTTTGAAAGGCAATTGAGAAATGGCTCACTTCCTGAACTTGGAGCACAAAAAAAGCCTACAGCACCTGGTATTCCCAGGCGGTCTCCCATCCAGGTACTAACTAGGCCCAACACTGCTTAGCTTCCAAGATCAGACGAGATCGGGCGCAATCAGTGTGGTGTGGCCGTAGGCTCTGGGCCTAGTGAGTTTTGTACTTTTAAGCATCTAGTCAGCTAGACCTTGCAGTTTTGAAAGGCAATTGAGAAATGGCTCACTTCCTGAACTTGGAGCACAAAAAAGCCTACAGCACCTGGTATTCCCACGCGGTCTCCCATCCAGGTACTAACAAGGCCCGACACTGCTTAGCTTCCAAGATCAGACGAGATCGGGCGCATTCAGTGTGGTGTGGCCGTAGGCTCTGGGCCTTGTGAGTTTTGTACTTTTAAGCATCTAGTCAGCTAGACCTTGCAGTTTTGAAAGGCAATTGAGAAATGGCTCACTTCCTGAACTTGGAGTACAAAAAAAGCCTACAGCACCTGGTATTCCCAGGCGGTCTCCCATCCAGGTACTAACTAGGCCCGACACTGCTTAGCTTCTGAGATCAGATGAGATCGGGCGCATTTAGTGTGGTGTGGCCGTAGGCTCTGGGCCTAGTGAGTTTTGTACTTTTAAGCATCTAGTCGGCTAGACCTTGCAGTTTTGAAAGGCAATTGAGAAAGGGCTCACTTCCTGAACTTGGAGCACAAAAAAGCCTACAGCACCTGGTATTCCCAGGCGGTCTCCCATCCAGGTACTAACTAGGCCTAACACCGCTTAACTTCCGAGATCAGACGAGATCGGGTGCATTCAGTGTGGTGTGGCCGTAGGCTCTAGGAATGCTAAGAATATTACTCTTATGCATTTGCATTTAGTAAGCTAAGCCATGCAGCCACTTGCAACATGATACCACGCTCATCGCTCGATCAGGCTCGATCAGGCGAGATATATAAGACTGGTGGGCCCATTCAGGACTCCTATGTCTGGTAGGATAACTTTAATTCATCCATCCTGTGTCTGTTGCAGGGAGGTGGAGAGAACAATCAACACAATAATGGTTTTCTTTCATGCCTCTTGAAGGACTCAATATTCTCTGTACTGCATTACATGTGAAAGTCGATTTATTACCCATGAACACACTACCTGTATGCTAATTCTATGTAAAAAGGTAGCTCCAGCCCTCATGATGTTGTCCAACATTTCCGCTATAAAACGGGATACAATTATTTTGGAAACATACCAAATTTGAAAAATAATTGAGAAGTTGCGCAATTACTAATCATGGAGCACAAAAAAGCCTACAGCACCTGGTATTCCCAGGCAGTCTCCCATCCAGGTACTAACTAGGCCCGACCCTGCTTAGCTTCCGAGATCGGGCGCATTCAGTGTGGTGTGGCCGTAGTCTCTGGGCCTAGTGAGTTTTGTACTTTTAAGCATCTAGTCGGCTAGACCTTGCAGTTTTGAAAGGCAATTGAGAAATGGCTCACTTCCTGAACTTGGAGCACAAAAAAGCCTACAGCACCTGGTATTCCCAGGCGGTCTCCCATCCAGGTACTAACTAGGCCCGACACTGCTTAGCTTCCGAGATCAGACGAGATCGGGCGCAATCAGTGTGGTGTGGCCGTAGGCTCTGGGCCTTGTGAGTTTTGTACTTTTAAGCATCTAGTCGGCTAGACCTTGCAGTTTTGAAAGGCAATTGAGAAATGGCTCACTTCCTGAACTTGGAGTACAAAAAAAGCCTACAGCACCTGGTATTCCCAGGCGGTCTCCCATCCAGGTACTAACGAGGCCCGACACTGCTTAGCTTCCGAGATCAGACGAGATCGGGCGCATTCAGTGTGGTGTGGCCGTAGGCTCTGGCCCTTGTGAGTTTTGTACTTTTAAGCATCCAGTCGGCTAGACCTTGCAGTTTTGAAAGGCAATTGAGAAATGGCTCACTTCCTGAACTTGGAGTACAAAAAAAGCCTACAGCACCTGGTATTCCCAGGCGGTCTCCCATCCAGGTACTAACTAGGCCCGACACTGCTTAGCTTCTGAGATCAGACGAGAACGGGCGCATTCAGTGTGGTGTGGCCATAGGCTCTGGGCCTAGTGAGTTTTGTACTTTTATGCATCTAGTCGGCTAGACCTTGCAGTTTTGAAAGGCAATTGAGAAAGGGCTCACTTCCTGAACTTGGAGCACAACAAAGCCTACAGCACCTGGTATTCCCAGGCAGACTCCCATCCAGGTACTAACTAGGCCTGACACTGCTTAACTTCCGAGATCAGACTAGATCGGGTGCATTCAGTGTGGTGTGGCCGTAGGCTCTAGGAATGCTAAGAATATTACTCTTATGCATTTGCATTTAGTAAGCTAAGCCATGCAGCCACTTGCAACATGATACCACACTCATCGCTCGATCAGGCGAGATATATAAGACTGGTGGGCCCATTCAGGACTCCTATGTCTGGTAGGATAACTTTAATTCATCCATCCTGTGTCTGTTGCAGGGAGGTGGAGAGAACAATCAACACAATAATGGTTTTCTTTCATGCCTCTTGAAGGACTCAATATTCTCTGTACTGCATTATATGTGAAAGTCGATTTATTACCCATGAACACCTACCTGTATGCTAATTCTATGTAAAAAGGTAGCTCCAGCCCTCATGATGTTGTCCAACATTTCCGCTATAAAACGGGATACAATTATTTTGGAAACATACCAAATTTGAAAAATAATTGAGAAGTTGCGCAATTACTAATCATGGAGCACAAAAAAGCCTACAGCACCTGGTATTCCCAGGCAGTCTCCCATCCAGGTACTAACTAGGCCTGACCCTGCTTAGCTTCCGAGATCGGGCGCATTCAGTGTGGTGTGGCCGTAGGCTCTGGGCCTAGTGAGTTTTGTACTTTTAAGGATCTAGTCGGCTAGACCTTGCAGTTTTGAAAGGCAATTGAGAAATGGCTCACTTCCTGAACTTGGAGCACAAAAAAGCCTACAGCACCTGGTATTCCCAGGCGGTCTCCCATCCAGGTACTAACTAGGCCCGACACTGCTTAGCTTCCGAGATCAGACGAGATCGGGCGCAATCAGTGTGGTGTGGCCGTAGGCTCTGGGCCTAGTGAGTTTTGTACTTTTAAGCATCTAGTCAGCTAGACCTTGCAGTTTTGAAAGGCAATTGAGAAATGGCTCACTTCCTGAACTTGGAGCACAAAAAAGCCTACAGCACCTGGTATTCCCAGGCGGTCTCCCATCCAGGTACTAACGAGGCCCGACCCTGCTTAGCTTCTGAGATCGGGCGCATTCAGTGTGGTGTGGCCGTAGGCTCTGGGCCTAGTGAGTTTTGTACTTTTAAGCATCTAGTCGGCTAGACCTTGCAGTTTTGAAAGGCAATTGAGAAATGGCTCACTTCCTGAACTTGGAGCACAAAAAAAGCCTACAGCACCTGGTATTCCCAGGCGGTCTCCCATCCAGGTACTAACTAGGCCCAACACTGCTTAGCTTCCAAGATCAGACGAGATCGGGCGCAATCAGTGTGGTGTGGCCGTAGGCTCTGGGCCTAGTGAGTTTTGTACTTTTAAGCATCTAGTCAGCTAGACCTTGCAGTTTTGAAAGGCAATTGAGAAATGGCTCACTTCCTGAACTTGGAGCACAAAAAAGCCTACAGCACCTGGTATTCCCACGCGGTCTCCCATCCAGGTACTAACAAGGCCCGACACTGCTTAGCTTCCAAGATCAGACGAGATCGGGCGCATTCAGTGTGGTGTGGCCGTAGGCTCTGGGCCTTGTGAGTTTTGTACTTTTAAGCATCTAGTCAGCTAGACCTTGCAGTTTTGAAAGGCAATTGAGAAATGGCTCACTTCCTGAACTTGGAGTACAAAAAAAGCCTACAGCACCTGGTATTCCCAGGCGGTCTCCCATCCAGGTACTAACTAGGCCCGACACTGCTTAGCTTCTGAGATCAGATGAGATCGGGCGCATTTAGTGTGGTGTGGCCGTAGGCTCTGGGCCTAGTGAGTTTTGTACTTTTAAGCATCTAGTCGGCTAGACCTTGCAGTTTTGAAAGGCAATTGAGAAAGGGCTCACTTCCTGAACTTGGAGCACAAAAAAGCCTACAGCACCTGGTATTCCCAGGCGGTCTCCCATCCAGGTACTAACTAGGCCTAACACCGCTTAACTTCCGAGATCAGACGAGATCGGGTGCATTCAGTGTGGTGTGGCCGTAGGCTCTAGGAATGCTAAGAATATTACTCTTATGCATTTGCATTTAGTAAGCTAAGCCATGCAGCCACTTGCAACATGATACCACGCTCATCGCTCGATCAGGCTCGATCAGGCGAGATATATAAGACTGGTGGGCCCATTCAGGACTCCTATGTCTGGTAGGATAACTTTAATTCATCCATCCTGTGTCTGTTGCAGGGAGGTGGAGAGAACAATCAACACAATAATGGTTTTCTTTCATGCCTCTTGAAGGACTCAATATTCTCTGTACTGCATTACATGTGAAAGTCGATTTATTACCCATGAACACACTACCTGTATGCTAATTCTATGTAAAAAGGTAGCTCCAGCCCTCATGATGTTGTCCAACATTTCCGCTATAAAACGGGATACAATTATTTTGGAAACATACCAAATTTGAAAAATAATTGAGAAGTTGCGCAATTACTAATCATGGAGCACAAAAAAGCCTACAGCACCTGGTATTCCCAGGCAGTCTCCCATCCAGGTACTAACTAGGCCCGACCCTGCTTAGCTTCCGAGATCGGGCGCATTCAGTGTGGTGTGGCCGTAGTCTCTGGGCCTAGTGAGTTTTGTACTTTTAAGCATCTAGTCGGCTAGACCTTGCAGTTTTGAAAGGCAATTGAGAAATGGCTCACTTCCTGAACTTGGAGCACAAAAAAGCCTACAGCACCTGGTATTCCCAGGCGGTCTCCCATCCAGGTACTAACTAGGCCCGACACTGCTTAGCTTCCGAGATCAGACGAGATCGGGCGCAATCAGTGTGGTGTGGCCGTAGGCTCTGGGCCTTGTGAGTTTTGTACTTTTAAGCATCTAGTCGGCTAGACCTTGCAGTTTTGAAAGGCAATTGAGAAATGGCTCACTTCCTGAACTTGGAGTACAAAAAAAGCCTACAGCACCTGGTATTCCCAGGCGGTCTCCCATCCAGGTACTAACGAGGCCCGACACTGCTTAGCTTCCGAGATCAGACGAGATCGGGCGCATTCAGTGTGGTGTGGCCGTAGGCTCTGGCCCTTGTGAGTTTTGTACTTTTAAGCATCCAGTCGGCTAGACCTTGCAGTTTTGAAAGGCAATTGAGAAATGGCTCACTTCCTGAACTTGGAGTACAAAAAAAGCCTACAGCACCTGGTATTCCCAGGCGGTCTCCCATCCAGGTACTAACTAGGCCCGACACTGCTTAGCTTCTGAGATCAGACGAGAACGGGCGCATTCAGTGTGGTGTGGCCATAGGCTCTGGGCCTAGTGAGTTTTGTACTTTTATGCATCTAGTCGGCTAGACCTTGCAGTTTTGAAAGGCAATTGAGAAAGGGCTCACTTCCTGAACTTGGAGCACAACAAAGCCTACAGCACCTGGTATTCCCAGGCAGACTCCCATCCAGGTACTAACTAGGCCTGACACTGCTTAACTTCCGAGATCAGACTAGATCGGGTGCATTCAGTGTGGTGTGGCCGTAGGCTCTAGGAATGCTAAGACTATTACTCTTATGCATTTGCATTTAGTAAGCTAAGCCATGCAGCCACTTGCAACATGATACCACACTCATCGCTCGATCAGGCGAGATATATAAGACTGGTGGGCCCATTCAGGACTCCTATGTCTGGTAGGATAACTTTAATTCATCCATCCTGTGTCTGTTGCAGGGAGGTGGAGAGAACAATCAACACAATAATGGTTTTCTTTCATGCCTCTTGAAGGACTCAATATTCTCTGTACTGCATTACATGTGAAAGTCGATTTATTACCCATGAACACCTACCTGTATGCTAATTCTATGTAA
>NC_090927.1:843268975-843303975 GCF_040938575.1 Ambystoma mexicanum
AGGCGGTCTCCCATCCAGGTACTAACTAGGCCCGACACTGCTTAGCTTCTGAGATCAGACGAGATCGGGCGCATTTAGTGTGGTGTGGCCGTAGGCTCTGGGCCTAGTGAGTTTTGTACTTTTAAGCATCTAGTCGGCTAGACCTTGCAGTTTTGAAAGGCAATTGAGAAAGGGCTCACTTCCTGAACTTGGAGCACAAAAAAACCTACAGCACCTGGTATTCCCAGGAGGTCTCCCATCCAGGTACTAACTAGGCCTAACACTGCTTAACTTCCGAGATCAGACGAGATCAGGTGCATTCAGTGTGGTGTGGCCGTAGGCTCTAGGAATGCTAAGAATATTACTCTTATGCATTTGCATTTAGTAAGCTAAGCCATGCAGCCACTTGCAACATGATACCACGCTCATCGCTCGATCAGGCGAGATATATAAGACTGGTGGGCCCATTCAGGACTCCTATGTCTGGTAGGATAACTTTAATTCATGCATCCTGTGTCTGTTGCAGGGAGGTGGAGAGAACAATCAACACAATAATGGTTTTCTTTCATGCCTCTTGAAGGACTCAATATTCTCTGTACTGCATTACATGTGAAAGTCGATTTATTACCCATGAACACACTACCTGTATGCTAATTCTATGTAAAAAGGTAGCTCCAGCCCTCATGATGTTGTCCAACATTTCCGCTATAAAACGGGATACAATTATTTTGGAAACATACCAAATTTGAAAAACAGTTGAGAAGTTGCGCAATTACTAATCATGGAGCACAAAATAGCCCACAGCACCTGGTATTGCCAGGCAGTATCCCATCCAGGTACTAACTAGGCCTGACATTGCATAGCTTCCGAGATCAGACGAGATTGGGCGCATTCAGTGTGGTGTGGCCGTAGGCTCTGGTACTAGTGAGTTTTGTACTTTTAAGCATCTAGTCGGCTAGACGTTGCAGTTTTGAAACGCAATTGAGAAATGGCTCACTTCCTGAACTTGGAGTACAAAAAAGCCTACAGCACCTGGTATTCCCAGGCGGTCTCCCACCCAGGTACTAACTAGGCCCGACACTGCTTAGCTTCCGAGATCAGACGAGATCGGGCGCAGTCAGTGTGGTGTGGGGGTAGGCTCTGGGCCTAGTGAGTTTTGTACTTTTAAGCATCTAGTCAGCTAGACCTTGCAGTTTTGAAAGGCAATTGAGAAATGGCTCACTTCCTGAACTTGGAGCACAAAAAAGCCTACAGCACCTGGTATTCCCAGGCGGTCTCCCATCCAGGTAGTAACGAGGCACGACACTGCTTAGCTTCCGAGATCAGACGAGATTGGGCGCATTCAGTGTGGTGTGGCCGTAGGCTCTGGGCCTTGTGAGTTTTGTACTTTTAAGCATCTAGTCGGCTAGACCTTGCAGTTTTGAAAGGCAATTGAGAAATGGCTCACTTCCTGAACTTGGAGTACAAAAAAAGCCTACAGCACCTGGTATTCCCAGGCGGTCTCCCATCCAGGTACTAACTAGGCCCGACACTGCTTAGCTTCTGAGATCAGACGAGATCGGGCGCATTCAGTGTGGTGTGGCCGTAGGTTCTGGGCCTAGTGAGTTTTGTACTTTTAAGCATCTAGTCGGCTAGACCTTGCAGTTTTGAAAGGCAATTGAGAAAGGGCTCACTTCCTGAACTTGGAGCACAAAAAAGCCTACAGCATCTGGTATTCCCAGGCTTTCTCCCATCCAGGTACTAACTAGGCCTGACACCGCTTAACTTCCGAGATCAGACGAGATCGGGTGCATTCAGTGTGGTGTGGCCGTAGGCTCTAGGAATGCTAAGAATATTACTCTTATGCATTTGCATTTAGTAAGCTAAGCCATGCAGCCACTTGCAACATGATACCACGCTCATCGCTCGATCAGGCTCGATCAGGCGAGATATATAAGACTGGTGGGCCCATTCAGGACTCCTATGTCTGGTAGGATAACTTTAATTCATCCATCCTGTGTCTGTTGCAGGGAGGTGGAGAGAACAATCAACACAATAATGGTTTTCTTTCATGCCTCTTGAAGGACTCAATATTCTCTGTACTGCATTACATGTGAAAGTCGATTTATTACCCATGAACACACTACCTGTATGCTAATTCTATGTAAAAAGGTAGCTCCAGCCCTCATGATGTTGTCCAACATTTCCGCTATAAAACGGGATACAATTATTTTGGAAACATACCAAATTTGAAAAATAATTGAGAAGTTGCGCAATTACTAATCATGGAGCACAAAAAAGCCTACAGCACCTGGTATTCCCAGGCAGTCTCCCATCCAGGTACTAACTAGGCCCGACCCTGCTTAGCTTCCGAGATCGGGCGCATTCAGTGTGGTGTGGCCGTAGTCTCTGGGCCTAGTGAGTTTTGTACTTTTAAGCATCTAGTCGGCTAGACCTTGCAGTTTTGAAAGGCAATTGAGAAATGGCTCACTTCCTGAACTTGGAGCACAAAAAAGCCTACAGCACCTGGTATTCCCAGGCGGTCTCCCATCCAGGTACTAACTAGGCCCGACACTGCTTAGCTTCCGAGATCAGACGAGATCGGGCGCAATCAGTGTGGTGTGGCCGTAGGCTCTGGGCCTTGTGAGTTTTGTACTTTTAAGCATCTAGTCGGCTAGACCTTGCAGTTTTGAAAGGCAATTGAGAAATGGCTCACTTCCTGAACTTGGAGTACAAAAAAAGCCTACAGCACCTGGTATTCCCAGGCGGTCTCCCATCCAGGTACTAACGAGGCCCGACACTGCTTAGCTTCCGAGATCAGACGAGATCGGGCGCATTCAGTGTGGTGTGGCCGTAGGCTCTGGCCCTTGTGAGTTTTGTACTTTTAAGCATCCAGTCGGCTAGACCTTGCAGTTTTGAAAGGCAATTGAGAAATGGCTCACTTCCTGAACTTGGAGTACAAAAAAAGCCTACAGCACCTGGTATTCCCAGGCGGTCTCCCATCCAGGTACTAACTAGGCCCGACACTGCTTAGCTTCTGAGATCAGACGAGAACGGGCGCATTCAGTGTGGTGTGGCCATAGGCTCTGGGCCTAGTGAGTTTTGTACTTTTATGCATCTAGTCGGCTAGACCTTGCAGTTTTGAAAGGCAATTGAGAAAGGGCTCACTTCCTGAACTTGGAGCACAACAAAGCCTACAGCACCTGGTATTCCCAGGCAGACTCCCATCCAGGTACTAACTAGGCCTGACACTGCTTAACTTCCGAGATCAGACTAATTCGGGTCCATTCAGTGTGTTGTGGCTGTAGGCTCTAGGAATGCTAAGAATATTACTCTTATGCATTTGCATTTAGTAAGCTAAGCCATGCAGCCACTTGCAACATGATACCACACTCATCGCTCGATCAGGCGAGATATATAAGACTGGTGGGCCCATTCAGGACTCCTATGTCTGGTAGGATAACTTTAATTCATCCATCCTGTGTCTGTTGCAGGGAGGTGGAGAGAACAATCAACACAATAATGGTTTTCTTTCATGCCTCTTGAAGGACTCAATATTCTCTGTACTGCATTACATGTGAAAGTCGATTTATTACCCATGAACACCTACCTGTATGCTAATTCTATGTAAAAAGGTAGCTCCAGCCCTCATGATGTTGTCCAACATTTCCGCTATAAAACGGGATACAATTATTTTGGAAACATACCAAATTTGAAAAATAATTGAGAAGTTGCGCAATTACTAATCATGGAGCACAAAAAAGCCTACAGCACCTGGTATTCCCAGGCAGTCTCCCATCCAGGTACTAACTAGGCCTGACCCTGCTTAGCTTCCGAGATCGGGCGCATTCAGTGTGGTGTGGCCGTAGGCTCTGGGCCTAGTGAGTTTTGTACTTTTAAGCATCTAGTCGGCTAGACCTTGCAGTTTTGAAAGGCAATTGAGAAATGGCTCACTTCCTGAACTTGGAGTACAAAAAAAGCCTACAGCACCTGGTATTCCCAGGCGGTCTCCCATCCAGGTACTAACTAGGCCCGACACTGCTTAGCTTCTGAGATCAGACGAGATCGGGCGCATTTAGTGTGGTGTGGCCGTAGGCTCTGGGCCTAGTGAGTTTTGTACTTTTAAGCATCTAGTCGGCTAGACCTTGCAGTTTTGAAAGGCAATTGAGAAAGGGCTCACTTCCTGAACTTGGAGCACAAAAAAACCTACAGCACCTGGTATTCCCAGGAGGTCTCCCATCCAGGTACTAACTAGGCCTAACACTGCTTAACTTCCGAGATCAGACGAGATCAGGTGCATTCAGTGTGGTGTGGCCGTAGGCTCTAGGAATGCTAAGAATATTACTCTTATGCATTTGCATTTAGTAAGCTAAGCCATGCAGCCACTTGCAACATGATACCACGCTCATCGCTCGATCAGGCGAGATATATAAGACTGGTGGGCCCATTCAGGACTCCTATGTCTGGTAGGATAACTTTAATTCATGCATCCTGTGTCTGTTGCAGGGAGGTGGAGAGAACAATCAACACAATAATGGTTTTCTTTCATGCCTCTTGAAGGACTCAATATTCTCTGTACTGCATTACATGTGAAAGTCGATTTATTACCCATGAACACACTACCTGTATGCTAATTCTATGTAAAAAGGTAGCTCCAGCCCTCATGATGTTGTCCAACATTTCCGCTATAAAACGGGATACAATTATTTTGGAAACATACCAAATTTGAAAAACAGTTGAGAAGTTGCGCAATTACTAATCATGGAGCACAAAATAGCCCACAGCACCTGGTATTGCCAGGCAGTATCCCATCCAGGTACTAACTAGGCCTGACATTGCATAGCTTCCGAGATCAGACGAGATTGGGCGCATTCAGTGTGGTGTGGCCGTAGGCTCTGGTACTAGTGAGTTTTGTACTTTTAAGCATCTAGTCGGCTAGACGTTGCAGTTTTGAAACGCAATTGAGAAATGGCTCACTTCCTGAACTTGGAGTACAAAAAAGCCTACAGCACCTGGTATTCCCAGGCGGTCTCCCACCCAGGTACTAACTAGGCCCGACACTGCTTAGCTTCCGAGATCAGACGAGATCGGGCGCAGTCAGTGTGGTGTGGGGGTAGGCTCTGGGCCTAGTGAGTTTTGTACTTTTAAGCATCTAGTCAGCTAGACCTTGCAGTTTTGAAAGGCAATTGAGAAATGGCTCACTTCCTGAACTTGGAGCACAAAAAAGCCTACAGCACCTGGTATTCCCAGGCGGTCTCCCATCCAGGTAGTAACGAGGCACGACACTGCTTAGCTTCCGAGATCAGACGAGATTGGGCGCATTCAGTGTGGTGTGGCCGTAGGCTCTGGGCCTTGTGAGTTTTGTACTTTTAAGCATCTAGTCGGCTAGACCTTGCAGTTTTGAAAGGCAATTGAGAAATGGCTCACTTCCTGAACTTGGAGTACAAAAAAAGCCTACAGCACCTGGTATTCCCAGGCGGTCTCCCATCCAGGTACTAACTAGGCCCGACACTGCTTAGCTTCTGAGATCAGACGAGATCGGGCGCATTCAGTGTGGTGTGGCCGTAGGTTCTGGGCCTAGTGAGTTTTGTACTTTTAAGCATCTAGTCGGCTAGACCTTGCAGTTTTGAAAGGCAATTGAGAAAGGGCTCACTTCCTGAACTTGGAGCACAAAAAAGCCTACAGCATCTGGTATTCCCAGGCTTTCTCCCATCCAGGTACTAACTAGGCCTGACACCGCTTAACTTCCGAGATCAGACGAGATCGGGTGCATTCAGTGTGGTGTGGCCGTAGGCTCTAGGAATGCTAAGAATATTACTCTTATGCATTTGCATTTAGTAAGCTAAGCCATGCAGCCACTTGCAACATGATACCACGCTCATCGCTCGATCAGGCTCGATCAGGCGAGATATATAAGACTGGTGGGCCCATTCAGGACTCCTATGTCTGGTAGGATAACTTTAATTCATCCATCCTGTGTCTGTTGCAGGGAGGTGGAGAGAACAATCAACACAATAATGGTTTTCTTTCATGCCTCTTGAAGGACTCAATATTCTCTGTACTGCATTACATGTGAAAGTCGATTTATTACCCATGAACACACTACCTGTATGCTAATTCTATGTAAAAAGGTAGCTCCAGCCCTCATGATGTTGTCCAACATTTCCGCTATAAAACGGGATACAATTATTTTGGAAACATACCAAATTTGAAAAATAATTGAGAAGTTGCGCAATTACTAATCATGGAGCACAAAAAAAGCCTACAGCACCTGGTATTCCCAGGCAGTCTCCCATCCAGGTACTAACTAGGCCCGACCCTGCTTAGCTTCCGAGATCGGGCGCATTCAGTGTGGTGTGGCCGTAGTCTCTGGGCCTAGTGAGTTTTGTACTTTTAAGCATCTAGTCGGCTAGACCTTGCAGTTTTGAAAGGCAATTGAGAAATGGCTCACTTCCTGAACTTGGAGCACAAAAAAGCCTACAGCACCTGGTATTCCCAGGCGGTCTCCCATCCAGGTACTAACTAGGCCCGACACTGCTTAGCTTCCGAGATCAGACGAGATCGGGCGCAATCAGTGTGGTGTGGCCGTAGGCTCTGGGCCTTGTGAGTTTTGTACTTTTAAGCATCTAGTCGGCTAGACCTTGCAGTTTTGAAAGGCAATTGAGAAATGGCTCACTTCCTGAACTTGGAGTACAAAAAAAGCCTACAGCACCTGGTATTCCCAGGCGGTCTCCCATCCAGGTACTAACGAGGCCCGACACTGCTTAGCTTCCGAGATCAGACGAGATCGGGCGCATTCAGTGTGGTGTGGCCGTAGGCTCTGGCCCTTGTGAGTTTTGTACTTTTAAGCATCCAGTCGGCTAGACCTTGCAGTTTTGAAAGGCAATTGAGAAATGGCTCACTTCCTGAACTTGGAGTACAAAAAAAGCCTACAGCACCTGGTATTCCCAGGCGGTCTCCCATCCAGGTACTAACTAGGCCCGACACTGCTTAGCTTCTGAGATCAGACGAGAACGGGCGCATTCAGTGTGGTGTGGCCATAGGCTCTGGGCCTAGTGAGTTTTGTACTTTTATGCATCTAGTCGGCTAGACCTTGCAGTTTTGAAAGGCAATTGAGAAAGGGCTCACTTCCTGAACTTGGAGCACAACAAAGCCTACAGCACCTGGTATTCCCAGGCAGACTCCCATCCAGGTACTAACTAGGCCTGACACTGCTTAACTTCCGAGATCAGACTAATTCGGGTCCATTCAGTGTGTTGTGGCTGTAGGCTCTAGGAATGCTAAGAATATTACTCTTATGCATTTGCATTTAGTAAGCTAAGCCATGCAGCCACTTGCAACATGATACCACACTCATCGCTCGATCAGGCGAGATATATAAGACTGGTGGGCCCATTCAGGACTCCTATGTCTGGTAGGATAACTTTAATTCATCCATCCTGTGTCTGTTGCAGGGAGGTGGAGAGAACAATCAACACAATAATGGTTTTCTTTCATGCCTCTTGAAGGACTCAATATTCTCTGTACTGCATTACATGTGAAAGTCGATTTATTACCCATGAACACCTACCTGTATGCTAATTCTATGTAAAAAGGTAGCTCCAGCCCTCATGATGTTGTCCAACATTTCCGCTATAAAACGGGATACAATTATTTTGGAAACATACCAAATTTGAAAAATAATTGAGAAGTTGCGCAATTACTAATCATGGAGCACAAAAAAGCCTACAGCACCTGGTATTCCCAGGCAGTCTCCCATCCAGGTACTAACTAGGCCTGACCCTGCTTAGCTTCCGAGATCGGGCGCATTCAGTGTGGTGTGGCCGTAGGCTCTGGGCCTAGTGAGTTTTGTACTTTTAAGGATCTAGTCGGCTAGACCTTGCAGTTTTGAAAGGCAATTGAGAAATGGCTCACTTCCTGAACTTGGAGCACAAAAAAGCCTACAGCACCTGGTATTCCCAGGTGGTCTCCCATCCAGGTACTAACTAGGCCCGACACTGCTTAGCTTCCGAGATCAGACGAGATCGGGCGCAATCAGTGTGGTGTGGCCGTAGGCTCTGGGCCTAGTGAGTTTTGTACTTTTAAGCATCTAGTCAGCTAGACCTTGCAGTTTTGAAAGGCAATTGAGAAATGGCTCACTTCCTGAACTTGGAGCACAAAAAAGCCTACAGCACCTGGTATTCCCAGGCGGTCTCCCATCCAGGTACTAACGAGGCCCGACCCTGCTTAGCTTCTGAGATCGGGCGCATTCAGTGTGGTGTGGCCGTAGGCTCTGGGCCTAGTGAGTTTTGTACTTTTAAGCATCTAGTCGGCTAGACCTTGCAGTTTTGAAAGGCAATTGAGAAATGGCTCACTTCCTGAACTTGGAGCACAAAAAAAGCCTACAGCACCTGGTATTCCCAGGCGGTCTCCCATCCAGGTACTAACTAGGCCCAACACTGCTTAGCTTCCAAGATCAGACGAGATCGGGCGCAATCAGTGTGGTGTGGCCGTAGGCTCTGGGCCTAGTGAGTTTTGTACTTTTAAGCATCTAGTCAGCTAGACCTTGCAGTTTTGAAAGGCAATTGAGAAATGGCTCACTTCCTGAACTTGGAGCACAAAAAAGCCTACAGCACCTGGTATTCCCACGCGGTCTCCCATCCAGGTACTAACAAGGCCCGACACTGCTTAGCTTCCAAGATCAGACGAGATCGGGCGCATTCAGTGTGGTGTGGCCGTAGGCTCTGGGCCTTGTGAGTTTTGTACTTTTAAGCATCTAGTCAGCTAGACCTTGCAGTTTTGAAAGGCAATTGAGAAATGGCTCACTTCCTGAACTTGGAGTACAAAAAAAGCCTACAGCACCTGGTATTCACAGGCGGTCTCCCATCCAGGTACTAACTAGGCCCGACACTGCTTAGCTTCTGAGATCAGATGAGATCGGGCGCATTTAGTGTGGTGTGGCCGTAGGCTCTGGGCCTAGTGAGTTTTGTACTTTTAAGCATCTAGTCGGCTAGACCTTGCAGTTTTGAAAGGCAATTGAGAAAGGGCTCACTTCCTGAACTTGGAGCACAAAAAAGCCTACAGCACCTGGTATTCCCAGGCGGTCTCCCATCCAGGTACTAACTAGGCCTAACACCGCTTAACTTCCGAGATCAGACGAGATCGGGTGCATTCAGTGTGGTGTGGCCGTAGGCTCTAGGAATGCTAAGAATATTACTCTTATGCATTTGCATTTAGTAAGCTAAGCCATGCAGCCACTTGCAACATGATACCACGCTCATCGCTCGATCAGGCTCGATCAGGCGAGATATATAAGACTGGTGGGCCCATTCAGGACTCCTATGTCTGGTAGGATAACTTTAATTCATCCATCCTGTGTCTGTTGCAGGGAGGTGGAGAGAACAATCAACACAATAATGGTTTTCTTTCATGCCTCTTGAAGGACTCAATATTCTCTGTACTGCATTACATGTGAAAGTCGATTTATTACCCATGAACACACTACCTGTATGCTAATTCTATGTAAAAAGGTAGCTCCAGCCCTCATGATGTTGTCCAACATTTCCGCTATAAAACGGGATACAATTATTTTGGAAACATACCAAATTTGAAAAATAATTGAGAAGTTGCGCAATTACTAATCATGGAGCACAAAAAAGCCTACAGCACCTGGTATTCCCAGGCAGTCTCCCATCCAGGTACTAACTAGGCCCGACCCTGCTTAGCTTCCGAGATCGGGCGCATTCAGTGTGGTGTGGCCGTAGTCTCTGGGCCTAGTGAGTTTTGTACTTTTAAGCATCTAGTCGGCTAGACCTTGCAGTTTTGAAAGGCAATTGAGAAATGGCTCACTTCCTGAACTTGGAGCACAAAAAAGCCTACAGCACCTGGTATTCCCAGGCGGTCTCCCATCCAGGTACTAACTAGGCCCGACACTGCTTAGCTTCCGAGATCAGACGAGATCGGGCGCAATCAGTGTGGTGTGGCCGTAGGCTCTGGGCCTTGTGAGTTTTGTACTTTTAAGCATCTAGTCGGCTAGACCTTGCAGTTTTGAAAGGCAATTGAGAAATGGCTCACTTCCTGAATTTGGAGTACAAAAAAAGCCTACAGCACCTGGTATTCCCAGGCGGTCTCCCATCCAGGTACTAACGAGGCCCGACACTGCTTAGCTTCCAAAATCAGACGAGATCGGGCGCATTCAGTGTGGTGTGGCCGTAGGCTCTGGCCCTTGTGAGTTTTGTACTTTTAAGCATCCAGTCGGCTAGACCTTGCAGTTTTGAAAGGCAATTGAGAAATGGCTCACTTCCTGAACTTGGAGTACAAAAAAAGCCTACAGCACCTGGTATTCCCAGGCGGTCTCCCATCCAGGTACTAACTAGGCCCGACACTGCTTAGCTTCTGAGATCAGACGAGAACGGGCGCATTCAGTGTGGTGTGGCCATAGGCTCTGGGCCTAGTGAGTTTTGTACTTTTATGCATCTAGTCGGCTAGACCTTGCAGTTTTGAAAGGCAATTGAGAAAGGGCTCACTTCCTGAACTTGGAGCACAACAAAGCCTACAGCACCTGGTATTCCCAGGCAGACTCCCATCCAGGTACTAACTAGGCCTGACACTGCTTAACTTCCGAGATCAGACTAGATCGGGTGCATTCAGTGTGGTGTGGCCGTAGGCTCTAGGAATGCTAAGAATATTACTCTTATGCATTTGCATTTAGTAAGCTAAGCCATGCAGCCACTTGCAACATGATACCACACTCATCGCTCGATCAGGCGAGATATATAAGACTGGTGGGCCCATTCAGGACTCCTATGTCTGGTAGGATAACTTTAATTCATCCATCCTGTGTCTGTTGCAGGGAGGTGGAGAGAACAATCAACACAATAATGGTTTTCTTTCATGCCTCTTGAAGGACTCAATATTCTCTGTACTGCATTACATGTGAAAGTCGATTTATTACCCATGAACACCTACCTGTATGCTAATTCTATGTAAAAAGGTAGCTCCAGCCCTCATGATGTTGTCCAACATTTCCGCTATAAAACGGGATACAATTATTTTGGAAACATACCAAATTTGAAAAATAATTGAGAAGTTGCGCAATTACTAATCATGGAGCACAAAAAAGCCTACAGCACCTGGTATTCCCAGGCAGTCTCCCATCCAGGTACTAACTAGGCCTGACCCTGCTTAGCTTCCGAGATCGGGCGCATTCAGTGTGGTGTGGCCGTAGGCTCTGGGCCTAGTGAGTTTTGTACTTTTAAGGATCTAGTCGGCTAGACCTTGCAGTTTTGAAAGGCAATTGAGAAATGGCTCACTTCCTGAACTTGGAGCACAAAAAAGCCTACAGCACCTGGTATTCCCAGGCGGTCTCCCATCCAGGTACTAACTAGGCCCGACACTGCTTAGCTTCCGAGATCAGACGAGATCGGGCGCAATCAGTGTGGTGTGGCCGTAGGCTCTGGGCCTAGTGAGTTTTGTACTTTTAAGCATCTAGTCAGCTAGACCTTGCAGTTTTGAAAGGCAATTGAGAAATGGCTCACTTCCTGAACTTGGAGCACAAAAAAGCCTACAGCACCTGGTATTCCCAGGCGGTCTCCCATCCAGGTACTAACGAGGCCCGACCCTGCTTAGCTTCTAAGATCGGGCGCATTCAGTGTGGTGTGGCCGTAGGCTCTGGGCCTAGTGAGTTTTGTACTTTTAAGCATCTAGTCGGCTAGACCTTGCAGTTTTGAAAGGCAATTGAGAAATGGCTCACTTCCTGAACTTGGAGCACAAAAAAAGCCTACAGCACCTGGTATTCCCAGGCGGTCTCCCATCCAGGTACTAACTAGGCCCAACACTGCTTAGCTTCCAAGATCAGACGAGATCGGGCGCAATCAGTGTGGTGTGGCCGTAGGCTCTGGGCCTAGTGAGTTTTGTACTTTTAAGCATCTAGTCAGCTAGACCTTGCAGTTTTGAAAGGCAATTGAGAAATGGCTCACTTCCTGAACTTGGAGCACAAAAAAGCCTACAGCACCTGGTATTCCCACGCGGTCTCCCATCCAGGTACTAACGAGGCCCGACACTGCTTAGCTTCCAAGATCAGACGAGATCGGGCGCATTCAGTGTGGTGTGGCCGTAGGCTCTGGGCCTTGTGAGTTTTGTACTTTTAAGCATCTAGTCAGCTAGACCTTGCAGTTTTGAAAGGCAATTGAGAAATGGCTCACTTCCTGAACTTGGAGTACAAAAAAAGCCTACAGCACCTGGTATTCCCAGGCGGTCTCCCATCCAGGTACTAACTAGGCCCGACACTGCTTAGCTTCTGAGATCAGATGAGATCGGGCGCATTTAGTGTAGTGTGGTGTGGCCGTAGGCTCTGGGCCTAGTGAGTTTTGTACTTTTAAGCATCTAGTCGGCTAGACCTTGCAGTTTTGAAAGGCAATTGAGAAAGGGCTCACTTCCTGAACTTGGAGCACAAAAAAGCCTACAGCACCTGGTATTCCCAGGCGGTCTCCCATCCAGGTACTAACTAGGCCTAACACCGCTTAACTTCCGAGATCAGACGAGATCGGGTGCATTCAGTGTGGTGTGGCCGTAGGCTCTAGGAATGCTAAGAATATTACTCTTATGCATTTGCATTTAGTAAGCTAAGCCATGCAGCCACTTGCAACATGATACCACGCTCATCGCTCGATCAGGCTCGATCAGGCGAGATATATAAGACTGGTGGGCCCATTCAGGACTCCTATGTCTGGTAGGATAACTTTAATTCATCCATCCTGTGTCTGTTGCAGGGAGGTGGAGAGAACAATCAACACAATAATGGTTTTCTTTCATGCCTCTTGAAGGACTCAATATTCTCTGTACTGCATTACATGTGAAAGTCGATTTATTACCCATGAACACACTACCTGTATGCTAATTCTATGTAAAAAGGTAGCTCCAGCCCTCATGATGTTGTCCAACATTTCCGCTATAAAACAGGATACAATTATTTTGGAAACATACCAAATTTGAAAAATAATTGAGAAGTTGCGCAATTACTAATCATGGAGCACAAAAAAGCCTACAGCACCTGGTATTCCCAGGCGGTCTCCCATCCAGGTACTAACGAGGCCCGACTCTGCTTAGCTTCTGAGATCGGGCGCATTCAGTGTGGTGTGGCCGTAGGCTCTGGGCCTAGTGAGTTTTGTACTTTTAAGCATCTAGTCGGCTAGACCTTGCAGTTTTGAAAGGCAATTGAGAAATGGCTCACTTCCTGAACTTGGAGCACAAAAAAGCCTACAGCACCTGGTATTCCCAGGCGGTCTCCCATCCAGGTACTAACTAGGCCCGACACTGCTTATCTTCCGAGATCAGACGAGATCGGGCGCAATCAGTGTGGTGTGGCCGTAGGCTCTGGTCCTAGTGAGTTTTGTACTTTTAAGCATCTAGTCGGCTAGACCTTGCAGTTTTGAAAGGCAATTGAGAAATGGCTCACTTCCTGAACTTGGGAGCACAAAAAAAGCCTACAGCACCTGGTATTCCCAGGCAGTCTCCCATCCAGGTACTAACTAGGCCCTACACTGCTTAGCTTCCGAGATCAGACGAGATCGGGCGCAATCAGTGTGGTGTGGCCGTAGGCTCTGGGCCTAGTGAGTTTTGTACTTTTAAGCACCTAGTCAGCTAGACCTTGCAGTTTTGAAAGGCAATTGAGAAATGGCTCACTTCCTGAACTTGGAGCACAAAAAAGCCTACAGCACCTGGTATTCCCAGGCGGTCTCCCATCCAGGTACTAACGAGGCACGACACTGCTTAGGTTCCGAGATCAAACGAGATCGGGCGCATTCAGTGTGGTGTGGCCGTAGGCTCTGGGCCTTGTGAGTTTTGTACTTTTAAGCATCTAGTCGGCTAGACCTTGCAGTTTTGAAAGGCAATTGAGAAATGGCTCACTTCCTGAACTTGGAGTACAAAAAAAGCCTACAGCACCTGGTATTCCCAGGCTGTCTCCCATCCAGGTACTAACTAAGCCCGACACTGCTTAGCTTCTGAGATCAGACGCATTCAGTGTGGTGTGGCTGTAGGCTCTGGGCCTGGTGAGTTTTGTACTTTTAAGCATCTAGTCGGCTAGACCTTGCAGTTTTGAAAGGCAATTGAGAAAGGGCTCACTTCCTGAACTTGGAGCACAAAAAAGCCTACAGCACCTGGTATTCCCAGGCTGTCTCCCATCCAGGTACTAACTAGGCCTGACACTGCTTAACTTCCGAGATCAGACGAGATCGGGCGCAATCAGTGTGGTGTGGCCGTAGGCTCTGGGCCTAGTGAGTTTTGTACTTTTAAGCATCTAGTCAGCTAGACCTTGCAGTTTTGAAAAGCAATTGAGAAATGGCTCACTTCCTGAACTTGGAGCACAAAAAAAAGCCTACAGCACCTGGTATTCCCACGCGGTCTCCCATCCAGGTACTAACGAGGCCCGACACTGCTTAGCTTCCGAGATCAGACGAGATCGGGCGCATTCAGTGTGGTGTGGCCGTAGGCTCTGGGCCTTGTGAGTTTTGTACTTTTAAGCATCTAGTCGACTAGACCTTGCAGTTTTGAAAGGCAATTGAGAAATGGCTCACTTCCTGAACTTGGAGTACAAAAAAAGCCTACAGCACCTGGTATTCCCAGGCGGTCTCCCATCCAGGTACTAACTAGGCCCAACACTGCTTAGCTTCTGAGATCAGACGAGATCGGGCGCATTTAGTGTGGTGTGGCCGTAGGCTCTGGGCCTAGTGAGTTTTGTACTTTTAAGCATCTAGTCGGCTAGACCTTGCAGTTTTGAAAGGCAATTGAGAAAGGGCTCACTTCCTGAACTTGGAGCACAAAAAAGCCTACAGCACCTGGTATTCCCAGGCGGTCTCCCATCCAGGTACTAACTAGGCCTAACACTACTTAACTTCCAAGATCAGACGAGATCGGGTGCATTCAGTGTGGTGTGGCCATAGGCTCTAGGAATGCTAAGAATATTACTCTTATGCATTTGCATTTAGTAAGCTAAGCCATGCAGCCACTTGCAACATGATACCACGCTCATCGCTCGATCAGGCGAGATATATAAAACTGGTGGGCCCATTCAGGACTCCTATGTCTGGTAGGATAACTTTAATTCATGCATCCTGTGTCTGTTGCAGGGAGGTGGAGAGAACAATCAACACAATAATGGTTTTCTTTCATGCCTCTTGAAGGACTCAATATTCTCTGTACTGCATTACATGTGAAAGTCGATTTATTACCCATGAACACACTACCTGTATGCTAATTCTATGTAAAAAGGTAGCTCCAGCCCTCATGATGTTGTCCAACATTTCCGCTATAAAACGGGATACAATTATTTTGGAAACATACCAAATTTGAAAAACATTTGAGAAGTTGCGCAATTACTAATCATGGAGCACAAAAAAGCCTACAGCACCTGGTATTCCCACGCGGTCTCCCATCCAGGTACTAACGAGGCCCGACACTGCTTAGCTTCCGAGATCAGACGAGATCGGGCGCATTCAGTGTGGTGTGGCCGTAGGCTCTGGGCCTAGTGAGTTTTGTACTTTTAAGCATCTAGTCGGCTAGACCTTGCAGTTTTGAAAGGCAATTGAGAAAGGGCTCACTTCCTGAACTTGGAGTACAAAAAAAGCCTACAGCACCTGGTATTCCCAGGCGGTCTCCCATCCAGGTACTAACTAGGCCCGACACTGCTTAGCTTCTGAAATCAGACGAGATCGGGCGCATTTAGTGTGGTGTGGCCGTAGGCTCTGGGCCTAGTGAGTTTTGTACTTTTAAGCATCTAGTCGGCTAGACCTTGCAGTTTTGAAAGGCAATTGAGAAAGGGCTCACTTCCTGAACTTGGAGCACAAAAAAGCCTACAGCACCTGGTATTCCCAGGCGGTCTCCCATCCAGGTACTAACTAGGCCTAACACTGCTTAACTTCCGAGATCAGACGAGATCAGGTGCATTCAGTGTGGTGTGGCCGTAGGCTCTAGGAATGCTAAGAATATTACTCTTATGCATTTGCATTTAGTAAGCTAAGCCATGCAGCCACTTGCAACATGATACCACGCTCATCGCTCGATCAGGCGAGATATATAAGACTGGTGGGCCCATTCAGGACTCCTATGTCTGGTAGGATAACTTTAAATCATGCATCCTGTGTCTGTTGCAGGGAGGTGGAGAGAACAATCAACACAATAATGGTTTTCTTTCATGCCTCTTGAAGGACTCAATATTCTCTGTACTGCATTACATGTGAAAGTCGATTTATTACCCATGAACACACTACCTGTATGCTAATTCTATGTAAAAAGGTAGCTCCAGCCCTCATGATGTTGTCCAACATTTCCGCTATAAAACGGGATACAATTATTTTGGAAACATACCAAATTTGAAAAACAGTTGAGAAGTTGCGCAATTACTAATCATGGAGCACAAAATAGCCTACAGCACCTGGTATTGCCAGGCAGTATCCCATCCAGGTACTAACTAGGCCTGACATTGCTTAGCTTCCGAGATCAGACGAGATTGGGCGCATTCAGTGTGGTGTGGCCGTAGGCTCTGGTACTGGTGAGTTTTGTACTTTTAAGCATCTAGTCGGCTAGACGTTGCAGTTTTGAAAGGCAATTGAGAAATGGCTCACTTCCTGAACTTGGAGTACAAAAAAACCTACAGCACCTGGTATTCCCAGGCGGTCTCCCACCCAGGTACTAACTAGGCCCGACACTGCTTAGCTTCCGAGATCAGACGAGATCGGGCGCAGTCAGTGTGGTGTGGGGGTAGGCTCTGGGCCTAGTGAGTTTTGTACTTTTAAGCATCTAGTCAGCTAGACCTTGCAGTTTTGAAAGGCAATTGAGAAATGGCTCACTTCCTGAACTTGGAGCACAAAAAAGCCTACAGCACCTGGTATTCCCAGGCGGTCTCCCATCCAGGTACTAACGAGGCACGACACTGCTTAGTTTCCGAGATCAGACGAGATCGGGCGCATTCAGTGTGGTGTGGCCGTAGGCTCTGGGCCTTGTGAGTTTTGTACTTTTAAGCATCTAGTCGGCTAGACCTTGCAGTTTTGAAAGGCAATTGAGAAATGGCTCACTTCCTGAACTTGGAGTACAAAAAAAGCCTACAGCACCTGGTATTCCCAGGCGGTCTCCCATCCAGGTACTAACTAGGCCCGACACTGCTTAGCTTCTGAGATCAGACGAGATCGGGCGCATTCAGTGTGGTGTGGCCGTAGGCTCTGGGCCTAGTGAGTTTTGTACTTTTAAGCATCTAGTCGGCTAGACCTTGCAGTTTTGAAAGGCAATTGAGAAAGGGCTCACTTCCTGAACTTGGAGCACAAAAAAGCCTACAGCATCTGGTATTCCCAGGCTTTCTCCCATCCAGGTACTAACTAGGCCTGACACTGCTTAACTTCCGAGATCAGACGAGATCGGGTGCATTCAGTGTGGTGTGGCCGTAGGCTCTAGGAATGCTAAGAATATTACTCTTATGCATTTGCATTTAGTAAGCTAAGCCATGCAGCCACTTGCAACATGATACCACGCTCATCGCTCGATCAGGCTCGATCAGGCGAGATATATAAGACTGGTGGGCCCATTCAGGACTCCTATGTCTGGTAGGATAACTTTAATTCATCCATCCTGTGTCTGTTGCAGGGAGGTGGAGAGAACAATCAACACAATAATGGTTTTCTTTCATGCCTCTTGAAGGACTCAATATTCTCTGTACTGCATTACATGTGAAAGTCGATTTATTACCCATGAACACACTACCTGTATGCTAATTCTATGTAAAAAGGTAGCTCCAGCCCTCATGATGTTGTCCAACATTTCCGCTATAAAACGGGATACAATTATTTTGGAAACATACCAAATTTGAAAAATAATTGAGAAGTTGCGCAATTACTAATCATGGAGCACAAAAAAGCATACAGCACCTGGTATTCCCAGGCAGTCTCCCATCCAGGTACTATCTAGGCCCGACCCTGCTTAGCTTCCGAGATCGGGCGCATTCAGTGTGGTGTGGCCGTAGGCTCTGGGCCTAGTGAGTTTTGTACTTTTAAGCATCTAGTCGGCTAGACCTTGCAGTTTTGAAAAGCAATTGAGAAATGGCTCACTTCCTGAACTTGGAGCACAAAAAAGCCTACAGCACCTGGTATTCCCATGCCGTCTCCCATCCAGGTACTAACTAGGCCCGAAACTGCTTAGCTTCCGAGATCGGGCGCAATCAGTGTGGTGTGGCGGTAGGCTCTGGGCCTAGTGAGTTTTGTACTTTTAAGCATCTAGTCAGCTAGACCTTGCAGTTTTGAAAGGCAATTGTGAAATGGCTCACTTCCTGAACTTGGAGCACAAAAAAGCCTACAGCACCTGGTATTGCCAGGCGGTCTCCCATCCAGGTACTAACGAGGCCCGACTCTGCTTAGCTTCCGAGATCGGGCGCATTCAGTGTGGTGTGGCCGTAGGCTCTGGGCCTAGTGAGTCTTGTACTTTTAAGCATCTAGTCGGCTAGACCTTGCAGTTTTGAAAGGCAATTGAGAAATGGCTCACTTCCTGAACTTGGAGCACAAAAAAAGCCTACAGCACCTGGTATTCCCAGGCGGTCTCCCATCCAGGTACTAACTAGGCCCGACACTGCTTAGCTTCCGAGATCAGACGAGATCGGGCGCAATCAGTGTGGTGTGGCCGTAGGCTCTGGGCCTTGTGAGTTTTGTACTTTTAAGCATCTAGTCGGCTAGACCTTGCAGTTTTGAAAGGCAATTGAGAAATGGCTCACTTCCTGAACTTGGAGTACAAAAAAAGCCTACAGCATCTGGTATTCCCAGGCGGTCTCCCATCCAGGTACTAACTAGGCCCGACACTGCTTAGCTTCTGAGATCAGATGAGATCGGGCGCATTCAGTGTGGTGTGGCCGTAGGTTCTGGGCCTAGTGAGTTTTGTACTTTTAAGCATCTAGTCGGCTAGACCTTGCAGTTTTGAAAGGCAATTGAGAAAGGGCTCACTTCCCGAACTTGGAGCACAAAAAAGCCTACAGCACCTGGTATTCCCAGGCGGTCTCCCATCCAGGTACTAACGAGGCCCGACACTGCTTAGCTTCCGCGATCAGACGAGATCGGGCGCATTCAGTGTGGTGTGGCCGTAGGCTCTGGCCCTTGTGAGTTTTGTACTTTTAAGCATCCAGTCGGCTAGACCTTGCAGTTTTGAAAGGCAATTGAGAAATGGCTCACTTCCTGAACTTGGAGCACAAAAAAGCCTACAGCACCTGGTATTCCCAGGCGGTCTCCCATCCAGGTACTAACGAGGCCCGACACTGCTTAGCTTCCGAGATCAGACAAGATCGGGCGCAATCAGTGTGGTGTGGCCGTAGGCTTTGGGCCTAGTGAGTTTTGTACTTTTAAGCATCTAGTCAGCTAGACCTTGCAGTTTTGAAAGGCAATTGAGAAATGGCTCACTTCCTGAACTTGGAGCACAAAAAAGCCTACAGCACCTGGTATTCCCACGCGGTCTCCCATCCAGGTACTAACGAGGCCCGACACTGCTTAGCTTCCAAGATCAGACGAGATCGGGCGCATTCAGTGTGGTGTGGCCGTAGAATCTGGGCCTTGTGAGTTTTGTACTTTTAAGCATCTAGTCGGCTAGACCTTGCAGTTTTGAAAGGCAATTGAGAAATGGCTCACTTCCTGAACTTGGAGTACAAAAAAAGCCTACAGCACCTGGTATTCCCAGGCGGTCTCCCATCCAGGTACTAACTAGGCCCGACACTGCTTAGCTTCTGAGATCAGATGAGATCGGGCGCATTCAGTGTGGTGTGGCCGTAGGTTCTGGGCCGAGTGAGTTTTGTACTTTTAAGCATCTAGTCGGCTAGACCTTGCAGTTTTGAAAGGCAATTGAGAAAGGGCTCACTTCCTGAACTTGGAGCACAAAAAAGCCTACAGCACCTGGTATTCCCAGGCGGTCTCCCATCCAGGAACTAACTAGGCCCGACACTGCTTAGCTTCCGAGATCAGACGAGATCGGGCGCAATCAGTGTGGTGTGGCCGTAGGCTCTGGGCCTAGTGAGTTTGGTACTTTTAAGCATCTAGTCAGCTAGACCTTGCAGTTTTGAAAGGCAATTGAGAAATGGCTCACTTCCTGAACTTGGAGCACAAAAAAGCCTACAGCACCTGGTATTCCCAGGCGGTCTCCCATCCAGGTACTAACGAGGCCCGACACTGCTTAGCTTCCGAGATCAGACGAGATCAGGCGCATTCAGTGTGGTGTGGCCGTAGGCTCTGGCCCTTGTGAGTTTTGTACTTTTAAGCATCTAGTCGGCTAGACCTTGCAGTTTTGAAAGGCAATTGAGAAATGGCTCACTTCCTGAACTTGGAGTACAAAAAAAGCCTACAGCACCTGGTATTCCCAGGCGGTCTCCCATCCAGGTACTAACTAGGCCCGACACTGCTTAGCTTCTGAGATCAGACGAGATCGGGTGCATTCAGTGTGGTGTGGCCGTAGGCTCTGGGCCTAGTGAGTTTTGTACTTTTATGCATCTAGTCGGCTAGACCTTGCAGTTTTGAAAGGCAATTGAGAAAGGGCTCACTTCCTGAACTTGGAGCACAAAAAAGCCTACAGCACCTGGTATTCCCAGGCAGTCTCCCATCCAGGTACTAACTAGGCCTGACACTGCTTAACTTCCAAGATCAGACTAGATCGGGTGCATTCAGTGTGGTGTGGCCGTAGGCTCTAGGAATGCTAAGAATATTACTCTTAAGCATTTGCATTTAGTAAGCTAAGCCATGCAGCCACTTGCAACATGATACCACACTCATCGCTCGATCAGGCGAGATATATAAGACTGGTGGGCCCATTCAGGAATCCTATGTCTGGTAGGATAACTTTAATTCATCCATCCTGTGTCTGTTGCAGGGAGGTGGAGAGAACAATCAACACAATAATGGTTTTCTTTCATGCCTCTTGAAGGACTCAATATTCTCTGTACTGCATTACATGTGAAAGTCGATTTATTACCCATGAACACACTACCTGTATGCTAATTCTATGTAAAAAGGTAGCTCCAGCCCTCATGTTGTTGTCCAACATTTCCGCTATAAAACGGGATACAATTATTTTGGAAACATACCAAATTTGAAAAACAATTGAGAAGTTGCGCAATTTCTAATCATGGAGCACAAAATAGCCTACAGCACCTGGTATTGCCAGGCGGTATCCCATCCAGGTACTAACTAGGCCTGACATTGCTTAGCTTCCGAGATCAGACGCATTCAGTGTGGTGTGGCCGTAGGCTCTGGTTCTAGTGAGTTTTGTACTTTTAAGCATCTAGTCGGCTAGACGTTGCAGTTTTGAAAGGCAATTGAGAAATGGCTCACTTCCTGAACTTGGAGTACAAAAAAGCCTACAGCACCTGGTATTCCCAGGCGGTCTCCCACCCAGGTACTAGCTAGGCCCGACCCTGCTTAGCTTCCGAGATCGGGCACATTCAGTGTGGTGTGGCCGTAGGCTCTGGGCCTAGTGAGTTTTGTACTTTTAAGCATCTAGACCTTGCAGTTTTGAAAGTCAATTGGGAAATGGCTCACTTCCTGAACTTGGAGCACAAAAAAGCCTACAGCACCTGGTATTCCCAGGCGGCCTCCCATCCAGGTACTAACTAGGCCCGACACTGCTGAGCTTCTGAGATCAGACGAGATCGGGCGCATTCAGTGTGGTGTGGCCGTAGGCTCTGGGCCTAGTGAGTTTTGTACTTTTAAGCATCTAGTCAGCTAGACCTTGCAGTTTTGAAAGGCAATTGAGAAATGGCTCACTTCCTGAACTTGGAGCACAAAAAAGCCTACAGCACCTGGTATTCCCAGGCAGTCTCCCATCATGGTACTAACTAGGCCTGACCCTGCTTAGCTTCCGAGATCGGGCGCATTCAGTGTGGTGTGGCCGTAGGCTCTGGGCCTAGTGAGTTTTGTACTTTTAAGGATCTAGTCGGCTAGACCTTGCAGTTTTGAAAGGCAATTGAGAAATGGCTCACTTCCTGAACTTGGAGCACAAAAAAGCCTACAGCACCTGGTATTCCCAGGCGGTCTCCCATCCAGGTACTAACTAGGCCCAACACTGCTTAGCTTCTGAGATCGGGCGCAATCAGTGTGGTGTGGCCGTAGGCTCTGGGCCTAGTGAGTTTTGTACTTTTAAGCATCTAGTCAGCTAGACCTTGCAGTTTTGAAAGGCAATTGAGAAATGGCTCACTTCCTGAACTTGGAGCACAAAAAAGCCTACAGCACCTGGTATTCCCAGGCGGTCTCCCATCCAGGTACTAACGAGGCCTGACCCTGCTTAGCTTCTGAGATCGGGCGCATTCAGTGTGGTGTGGCCGTAGGCTCTGGGCCTAGTGAGTTTTGTACTTTTAAGCATCTAGTCGGCTAGACCTTGCAGTTTTGAAAGGCAATTGAGAAATGGCTCACTTCCTGAACTTGGAGCACAAAAAAAGCCTACAGCACCTGGTATTCCCAGGCGGTCTCCCATCCAGGTACTAACTAGGCCCAACACTGCTTAGCTTCCGAGATCAGACGAGATCGGGCGCAATCAGTGTGGTGTGGCCGTAGGCTCTGGGCCTAGTGAGTTTTGTACTTTTAAGCATCTAGTCAGCTAGACCTTGCAGTTTTGAAAGGCAATTGAGAAATGGCTCACTTCCTGAACTTGGAGAACAAAAAAGCCTACAGCACCTGGTATTCCCACGCGGTCTCCCATCCAGGTACTAACGAGGCCCGACACTGGTTAGTTTCCAAGATCAGACGAGATCGGGCGCATTCAGTGTGGTGTGGCCGCAGGCTCTGGGCCTTGTGAGTTTTGTACTTTTAAGCTTCTAGTCGGCTAGACCTTGCAGTTTTGAAAGGCAATTGAGAAATGGCTCACTTCCTGAACTTGGAGTACAAAAAAAGCCTACAGCACCTGGTATTCCCAGGCGGTCTCCCATCCAGGTACTAACTAGGCCCGACACTGCTTAGCTTCTGAGATCAGATGAGATCGGGCGCATTTAGTGTGGTGTGGCCGTAGGCTCTAGGCCTAGTGAGTTTTGTACTTTTAAGCATCTAGTCGGCTAGACCTTGCAGTTTTGAAAGGCAATTGAGAAAGGGCTCACTTCCTGAACTTGGAGCACAAAAAAGCCTACAGCACCTGGTATTCCCAGGCGGTCTCCCATCCAGGTACTAACTAGGCCTAACACCGCTTAACTTCCGAGATCAGACAAGATCGGGTGCATTCAGTGTGGTGTGGCCGTAGGCTCTAGGAATGCTAAGAATATTACTCTTATGCATTTGCATTTAGTAAGCTAAGCCATGCAGCCACTTACAACATGATACCACGCTCATCGCTCGATCAGGCTCGATCAGGCGAGATATATAAGACTGGTGGTCCCATTCAGGACTCCTATGTCTGGTAGGATAACTTTAGTTCATCCATCCTGTGTCTGTTGCAGGGAGGTGGAGAGAACAATCAACACAATAATGGTTTTCTTTCATGCCTCTTGAAGGACTCAATATTCTCTGTACTGCATTACATGTGAAAGTCGATTTATTACCCATGAACACACTACCTGTATGCTAATTCTATGTAAAAAGGTAGCTCCAGCCCTCATGATGTTGTCCAACATTTCCGCTATAAAACGGGATACAATTATTTTGGAAACATACCAAATTTGAAAAATAATTGAGAAGTTGCGCAATTACTAATCATGGAGCACAAAAAAGCCTACAGCACCTGGTATTCCCAGGCAGTCTCCCATCCAGGTACTAACTAGGCCCGACCCTGCTTAGCTTCCGAGATCGGGCGCATTCAGTGTGTTGTGGCCGTAGGCTCTGGGCCTAGTGAGTTTTGTACTTTTAAGCATCTAGTCGGCTAGACCTTGCAGTTTTGAAAGGCAATTGAGAAATGGCTCACTTCCTGAACTTGGAGCACAAAAAAGCCTACAGCACCTGGTATTCCCAGGCGGTCTCCCATCCAGGTACTAACAAGGCCCGACACTGCTTAGCTTCCGAGATCGGGCGCAATCAGTGTGGTGTGGCCGTAGGCTCTGGGCCTAGTGAGTTTTGTACTTTTAAGCATCTAGTCAGCTAGACCTTGCAGTTTTGAAAGGCAATTGAGAAATGGCTCACTTCCTGAACTTGGAGCACAAAAAAGCCTACAGCACCTGGTATTCCCAGGCGGTCTCCCATCCAGGTACTAACGAGGCCCGACCCTGCTTAGCTTCCGAGATCGGGCGCATTCAGTGTGGTGTGGCCGTAGGCTCTGGGCCTAGTGAGTCTTGTACTTTTAAGCATCTAGTCGGCTAGACCTTGCAGTTTTGAAAGGCAATTGAGAAATGGCTCACTTCCTGAACTTGGAGCACAAAAAAAGCCTACAGCACCTGGTATTCCCAGGCGGTCTCCCATCCAGGTACTAACTAGGCCCGACACTGCTTAGCTTCCGAGATCAGACGAGATTGGGCGCAATCAGTGTGGTGTGGCCGTAGGCTCTGGGCCTTGTGAGTTTTGTACTTTTAAGCATCTAGTCGGCTAGACCTTGCAGTTTTGAAAGGCAATTGAGAAATGGCTCACTTCCTGAACTTGGAGTACAAAAAAAGCCTACAGCACCTGGTATTCCCAGGCGGTCTCCCATCCAGGTACTAACTAGGCCCGACACTGCTTAGCTTCTGAGATCAGATGAGATCGGGGGCATTCAGTGTGGTGTGGCCGTAGGTTCTGGGCCTAGTGAGTTTTGTACTTTTAAGCATCTAGTCGGCTAGACCTTGCAGTTTTGAAAGGCAATTGAGAAAGGGCTCACTTCCTGAACTTGGAGCACAAAAAAGCCTACAGCACCTGGTATTCCCAGGCGGTCTCCCATCCAGGTACTAACTAGGCCCGACACTGCTTAGCTTCTGAGATCAGACGAGATCAGGCGCAATCAGTGTGGTGTGGCCGTAGGCTCTGGGCCTAGTGAGTTTGGTACTTTTAAGCATCTAGTCAGCTAGACCTTGCAGTTTTGAAAGGCAATTGAGAAATGGCTCACTTCCTGAACTTGGAGCACAAAAAAGCCTACAGCACCTGGTATTCCCAGGCGGTCTCCCATCCAGGTACTAACGAGGCCCGACACTGCTTAGCTTCCGAGATCAGACGAGATCGGGCGCATTCAGTGTGGTGTGGCCGTAGGCTCTGGCCCTTGTGAGTTTTGTACTTTTAAGCATCTAGTCGGCTAGACCTTGCAGTTTTGAAAGGCAATTGAGAAATGGCTCACTTCCTGAACTTGGAGTACAAAAAAAGCCTACAGCACCTGGTATTCCCAGGCGGTCTCCCATCCAGGTACTAACTAGGCCCGACACTGCTTAGCTTCTGAGATCAGATGAGATCGGGCGCATTCAGTGTGGTGTGGCCGTAGTTTCTGGGCCTAGTGAGTTTTGTACTTTTAAGCATCTAGTCGGCTAGACCTTGCAGTTTTGAAAGGCAATTGAGAAAGGGCTCACTTCCTGAACTTGGAGCACAAAAAAGCCTACAGCACCTGGTATTCCCAGGCGGTCTCCCATCCAGGTACTAACTAGGCCCGACACTGCTTAGCTTCCGAGATCAGACGAGATCGGGCGCAATCAGTGTGGTGTGGCCGTAGGCTCTGGGCCTAGTGAGTTTGGTACTTTTAAGCATCTAGTCAGCTAGACCTTGCAGTTTTGAAAGGCAATTGAGAAATGGCTCACTTCCTGAACTTGGAGCACAAAAAAGCCTACAGCACCTGGTATTCCCAGGCGGTCTCCCATCCAGGTACTAACGAGGCCCGACACTGCTTAGCTTCCGAGATCAGACGAGATCGGGCGCATTCAGTGTGGTGTGGCCGTAGGCTCTGGCCCTTGTGAGTTTTGTACTTTTAAGCATCTAGTCGGCTAGACCTTGCAGTTTTGAAAGGCAATTGAGAAATGGCTCACTTCCTGAACTTGGAGCACAAAAAAGCCTACAGCACCTGGTATTCCCAGGCAGCCTCCCATCCAGGTACTAACTAGGCCTGACACTGCTTAACTTCCAAGATCAGACTAGATCGGGTGCATTCAGTGTGGTGTGGCCGTAGGCTCTAGGAATGCTAAGAATATTACTCTTATGCATTTGCATTTAGTAAGCTAAGCCATGCAGCCACTTGCAACATGATACCACACTCATCGCTCGATCAGGCGAGATATATAAGTCTGGTGGGCCCATTCAGGACTCCTATGTCTGGTAGGATAACTTTAATTCATCCATCCTGTGTCTGTTGCAGGGAGGTGGAGAGAACAATCAACACAATAATGGTTTTCTTTCATGCCTCTTGAAGGACTCAATATTCTCTGTACTGCATTACATGTGAAAGTCGATTTATTACCCATGAACTCACTACCTGTATGCTAATTCTATGTAAAAAGGTAGCTCCAGCCCTCATGTTGTTGTCCAACATTTCCGCTATAAAACGGGATACAATTATTTTGGAAACATACCAAATTTGAAAAACAATTGAGAAGTTGAGCAATTTCTAATCATGGAGCACAAAATAGCCTACAGCACCTGGTATTGCCAGGCGGTATCCCATCCAGGTACTAACTAGGCCTGACATTGCTTAGCTTCCGAGATCAGACGCATTCAGTGTGGTGTGGCCGTAGGCTCTGGTCCTAGTGAGTTTTGTACTTTTAAGCATCTAGTCGGCTAGACGTTGCAGTTTTGAAAGGCAATTGAGAAATGGCTCACTTCCTGAACTTGGAGTACAAAAAAGCCTACAGCACCTGGTATTCCCAGGCCGTCTCCCACCCAGGTACTAACTAGGCCCGACCCTGCTTAGCTTCCGAGATCGGGCGCATTCAGTGTGGTGTGGCCGTAGGCTCTGGGCCTAGTGAGTTTTGTACTTTTAAGCATCTAGTCGGCTAGACCTTGCAGTTTTGAAAGGCAATTGAGAAATGGCTCACTTCCTGAACTTGGAGCACAAAAAAGCCTACAGCACCTGGTATTCCCAGGCGGTCTCCCATCCAGGTACTAACTAGGCCCGACACTGCTTAGCTTCCGAGATCAGACGAGATCGGGCGCAATCAGTGTGGTGTGGCCGTAGGCTCTGGGCCTAGTGAGTTTTGTACTTTTAAGCATCTAGTCAGCTAGACCTTGCAGTTTTGAAAGGCAATTGAGAAATGGCTCACTTCCTGAACTTGGAGCACAAAAAAGCCTACAGCACCTGGTATTCCCAGGCGGTCTCCCATCCAGGTACTAACGAGGCCCGACCCTGCTTAGCTTCGGAGATCGGGCGCATTCAGTGTGGTGTGGCCGTAGGCTCTGGGCCTAGTGAGTTTTGTACTTTTAAGCCTCTAGTCGGCTAGACCTTGCAGTTTTGAAAGGCAATTGAGAAATGGCTCACTTCCTGAACTTGGAGCACAAAAAAAGCCTACAGCACCTGGTATTCCCAGGCGGTCTCCCATCCAGGTACTAACTAGGCCCAACACTGCTTAGCTTCCGAGATCAGACAAGATCGGGCGCAATCAGTGTGGTGTGGCCGTAGGCTCTGGGCCTAGTGAGTTTTGTACTTTTAAGCATCTAGTCAGCTAGACCTTGCAGTTTTGAAAGGCAATTGAGAAATGGCTCACTTCCTGAACTTGGAGCACAAAAAAGCCTACAGCACCTGGTATTCCCACGCGGTCTCCCATCCAGGTACTAACGAGGCCCGACACTGCTTAGCTTCCAAGATCAGACGAGATCGGGCGCATTCAGTGTGGTGTGGCCGTAGAATCTGGGCCTTGTGAGTTTTGTACTTTTAAGCATCTAGTCGGCTAGACCTTGCAGTTTTGAAAGGCAATTGAGAAAGGGCTCACTTCCTGAACTTGGAGTACAAAAAAAGCCTACAGCACCTGGTATTCCCAGGCGGTCTCCCATCCAGGTACTAACTAGGCCCGACACTGCTTAGCTTCTGAGATTAGATGAGATCGGGCGCATTCAGTGTGGTGTGGCCGTAGGTTCTGGGCCTAGTGAGTTTTGTACTTTTAAGCATCTAGTCGGCTAGACCTTGCAGTTTTGAAAGGCAATTGAGAAAGGGCTCACTTCCTGAACTTGGAGCACAAAAAAGCCTACAGCACCTGGTATTCCCAGGCGGTCTCCCATCCAGGTACTAACTAGGCCCGACACTGCTTAGCTTCCGAGATCAGACGAGATCGGGCGCAATCAGTGTGGTGTGGCCGTAGGCTCTGGGCCTAGTGAGTTTGGTACTTTTAAGCATCTAGTCAGCTAGACCTTGCAGTTTTGAAAGGCAATTGAGAAAGGGCTCACTTCCTGAACTTGGAGCACAAAAAAGCCTACAGCACCTGGTATTCCCAGGCAGTCTCCCATCCAGGTACTAACTAGGCCTGACACTGCTTAACTTCCAAGATCAGACTAGATCGGGTGCATTCAGTGTGGTGTGGCCGTAGGCTCTAGGAATGCTAAGAATATTACTCTTATGCATTTGCATTTAGTAAGCTAAGCCATGCAGCCACTTGCAACATGATACCACACTCATCGCTCGATCAGGCGAGATATATAAGACTGGTGGGCCCATTCAGGACTCCTATGTCTGGTAGGATAACTTTAATTCATCCATCCTGTGTCTGTTGCAGGGAGGTGGAGAGAACAATCAACACAATAATGGTTTTCTTTCATGCCTCTTGAAGGACTCAATATTCTCTGTACTGCATTACATGTGAAAGTCGATTTATTACCCATGAACACACTACCTGTATGCTAATTCTATGTAAAAAGGTAGCTCCAGCCCTCATGATGTTGTCCAACATTTCCGCTATAAAACAGGATACAATTATTTTGGAAACATACCAAATTTGAAAAATAATTGAGAAGTTGCGCAATTACTAATCATGGAGCACAAAAAAGCCTACAGCACCTGGTATTCCCAGGCAGTCTCCCATCCAGGTACTAACTAGGCCCGACCCTGCTTAGCTTCTGAGATCGGGCGCATTCAGTGTGGTGTGGCCGTAGGCTCTGGGCCTAGTGAGTTTTGTACTTTTAAGCATCTAGTCGGCTAGACCTTGCAGTTTTGAAAGGCAATTGAGAAATGGCTCACTTCCTGAACTTGGAGCACAAAAAAGCCTACAGCACCTGGTATTCCCAGGCGGTCTCCCATCCAGGTACTAACTAGGCCCGACACTGCTTAGCTTCCGAGATCAGACGAGATCGGGCGCAATCAGTGTTGTGTGGCCGTAGGCTCTGGGCCTAGTGAGTTTTGTACTTTTAAGCATCTAGTCAGCTAGACCTTGCAGTTTTGAAAGGCAATTGAGAAAGGGCTCACTTCCTGAACTTGGAGCACAAAAAAGCCTACAGCACCTGGTATTCCCAGGCGGTCTCCCATCCAGGTACTAACGAGGCCCGACCCTGCTTAGCTTCCGAGATCGGGCGCATTCAGTGTGGTGTGGCCGTAGGCTCTGGGCCTAGTGAGTTTTGTACTTTTAAGCATCTAGTCGGCTAGACCTTGCAGTTTTGAAAGGCAATTGAGAAATGGCTCACTTCCTGAACTTGGGAGCACAAAAAAAGCCTACAGCACCTGGTATTCCCAGGCGGTCTCCCATCCAGGTACTAACCAGGCCTGACACTGCTTAGCTTCCGAGATCAGACGAGATCGGGCGCAATCAGTGTGGTGTGGCCGTAGGCTCTGGGCCTAGTGAGTTTTGTACTTTTAAGCATCTAGTCAGCTAGACCTTGCAGTTTTGAAAGGCAATTGAGAAATGGCTCACTTCCTGAACTTGGAGCACAAAAAAGCCTACAGCACCTGGTATTCCCAGGCTGTCTCCCATCCAGGTACTAACTAGGCCCGACACTGCTTAGCTTCTGAGATCAGACGAGATCGGGCGCATTCAGTGTGGTGTGGCTGTAGGCTCTGGGCCTAGTGAGTTTTGTACTTTTAAGCATCTAGTCGGCTAGACCTTGCAGTTTTGAAAGGCAATTGAGAAAGGGCTCACTTCCTGAACTTGGAGCACAAAAAAGCCTACAGCACCTGATATTCCCAGGCGGTCTCCCATCCAGGTACTAACTAGGCCTGACACTGCTTAACTTCCGAGATCAGACGAGATCGGGCGCAATCAGTGTGGTGTGGCCGTAGGCTCTGGGCCTAGTGAGTTTTGTACTTTTAAGCATCTAGTCAGCTAGACCTTGCAGTTTTGAAAGGCAATTGAGAAATGGCTCACTTCCTGAACTTGGAGCACAAAAAAGCCTACAGCACCTGGTATTCCCAGGCGGTCTCCCATCCAGGTACTAACTAGGCCCGACACTGCTTAGCTTCCGAGATCAGACGAGATCGGGCGCAATCAGTGTGGTGTGGCCGTAGGCTCTGGGCCTTGTGAGTTTTGTACTTTTAAGCATCTAGTCGGCTAGACCTTGCAGTTTTGAAAGGCAATTGAGAAATGGCTCACTTCCTGAACTTGGAGTACAAAAAAAGCCTACAGCACCTGGTATTCCCAGGCGGTCTCCCATCCAGGTACTAACTAGGCCCGACACTGCTTAGCTTCTGAGATCAGATGAGATCAGGCGCATTCAGTGTGGTGTGGCCGTAGGTTCTGGGCCTAGTGAGTTTTGTACTTTTAAGCATCTGGTCGGCTAGACCTTGCAGTTTTGAAAGGCAATTGAGAAAGGGCTCACTTCCTGAACTTGGAGCACAAAAAAGCCTACAGCACCTGGTATTCCCAGGCGCTCTCCCATCCAGGTACTAACTAGGCCCGACACTGCTTAGCTTCCGAGATCAGACGAGATCGGGCGCAATCAGTGTGGTGTGGCCGTAGGCTCTGGGCCTAGTGAGTTTGGTACTTTTAAGCATCTAGTCAGCTAGACCTTGCAGTTTTGAAAGGCAATTGAGAAATGGCTCACTTCCTGAACTTGGAGCACAAAAAAGCCTACAGCACCTGGTATTCCCAGGCGGTCTCCCATCCAGGTACTAACTAGGCCTGACACTGCTTAACTTCCAAGATCAGACTAGATCGGGTGCATTCAGTGTGGTGTGGCCGTAGGCTCTAGGAATGCTAAGAATATTACTCTTATGCATTTGCATTTAGTAAGCTAAGCCATGCAGCCACTTGCAACATGATACCACACTCATCGCTCGATCAGGCGAGATATATAAGACTGGTGGGCCCATTCAGGACTCCTATGTCTGGTAGGATAACTTTAATTCATCCATCCTGTGTCTGTTGCAGGGAGGTGGAGAGAACAATCAACACAATAATGGTTTTCTTTCATGCCTCTTGAAGGACTCAATATTCTCTGTACTGCATTACATGTGAAAGTCGATTTATTACCCATGAACACACTACCTGTATGCTAATTCTATGTAAAAAGGTAGCTCCAGCCCTCATGATGTTGTCCAACATTTCCGCTATAAAACGGGATACAATTATTTTGGAAACATACCAAATTTGAAAAATAATTGAGAAGTTGCGCAATTACTAATCATGGAGCACAAAAAAGCCTACAGCACCTGGTATTCCCAGGCAGTCTCCCATCCAGGTAATAACTAGGCCCGACCCTGCTTAGCTTCCGAGATCGGGCGCATTCAGTGTGGTGTGGCCTTAGGCTCTGGTCCTAGTGAGTTTTGTACTTTTAAGCATCTAGTCGGCTAGACGTTGCAGTTTTGAAAGGCAATTGAGAAATGGCTCACTTCCTGAACTTGGAGTACAAAAAAGCCTACAGCACCTGGTATTCCCAGGCCGTCTCCCACCCAGGTACTAACTAGGCCCGACGCTGCTTAGCTTCCGAGATCGGGCGCATTCAGTGTGGTGTGGCCGTAGGCTCTGGGCCTAGTGAGTTTTGTACTTTTAAGCATCTAGTCGGCTAGACCTTGCAGTTTTGAAAGGCAATTGAGAAATGGCTCACTTCCTGAACTTGGAGCACAAAAAAGCCTACAGCACCTGGTATTCCCAGGCGTCCTCCCATCCAGGTACTAACTAGGCCCGACACTGCGTAGCTTCCGAGATCAGATGAGATCGGGCGCATTCAGTGTGGTGTGGCCGTAGGCTCTGGGCCTAGTGAGTTTTGTACTTTTAAGCATCTAGTCAGCTAGACCTTGCAGTTTTGAAAGGCAATTGAGAAATGGCTCACTTCCTGAACTTGGAGCACAAAAAAGCCTACAGCACCTGGTATTCCCAGGCAGTCTCCCATCCAGGTACTAACTAGGCCTGACCCTGCTTAGCTTCCGAGATCGGGCGCATTCAGTGTGGTGTGGCCGTAGGCTCTGGGCCTAGTGAGTTTTGTACTTTTAAGGATCTAGTCGGCTAGACCTTGCAGTTTTGAAAGGCAATTGAGAAATGGCTCACTTCCTGAACTTGGAGCACAAAAAAGCCTACAGCACCTGGTATTCCCAGGCGGTCTCCCATGCAGGTACTAACGAGGCCCGACCCTGCTTAGCTTCTGAGATCAGATGAGATCGGGCGCATTCAGTGTGGTGTGGCCGTAGGTTCTGGGCCTAGTGAGTTTTGTACTTTTAAGCATCTAGTCGGCTAGACCTTGCAGTTTTGAAAGGCAATTGAGAAAGGGCTCACTTCCTGAACTTGGAGCACAAAAAAGCCTACAGCACCTGGTATTCCCAGGCGGTCTCCCATCCAGGTACTAACTAGGCCCGACACTGCTTAGCTTCCGAGATCAGACGAGATCGGGCGCAATCAGTGTGGTGTGGCCGTAGGCTCTGGGCCTAGTGAGTTTGGTACTTTTAAGCATCTAGTCAGCTAGACCTTGCAGTTTTGAAAGGCAATTGAGAAATGGCTCACTTCCTGAACTTGGAGCACAAAAAAGCCTACAGCACCTGGTATTCCCAGGCGGTCTCCCATCCAGGTACTAACGAGGCCCGACACTGCTTAGCTTCCGAGATCAGACGAGATCAGGCGCATTCAGTGTGGTGTGGCCGTAGGCTCTGGCCCTTGTGAGTTTTGTACTTTTAAGCATCTAGTCGGCTAGACCTTGCAGTTTTGAAAGGCAATTGAGAAATGGCTCACTTCCTGAACTTGGAGTACAAAAAAAGCCTACAGCACCTGGTATTCCCAGGCGGTCTCCCATCCAGGTACTAACTAGGCCCGACACTGCTTAGCTTCTGAGATCAGACGAGATCGGGCGCATTCAGTGTGGTGTGGCCGTAGGCTCTGGGCCTAGTGAGTTTTGTACTTTTATGCATCTAGTCGGCTAGACCTTGCAGTTTTGAAAGGCAATTGAGAAAGGGCTCACTTCCTGAACTTGGAGCACAAAAAAGCCTACAGCACCTGGTATTCCCAGGCAGTCTCCCATCCAGGTACTAACTAGGCCTGACACTGCTTAACTTCCAAGATCAGACTAGATCGGGTGCATTCAGTGTGGTGTGGCCGTAGGCTCTAGGAATGCTAAGAATATTACTCTTATGCATTTGCATTTAGTAAGCTAAGCCATGCAGCCACTTGCAACATGATACCACACTCATCGCTCGATCAGGCGAGATATATAAGACTGGTGGGCCCATTCAGGACTCCTATGTCTGGTAGGATAACTTTAATTCATCCATCCTGTGTCTGTTGCAGGGAGGTGGAGAGAACAATCAACACAATAATGGTTTTCTTTCATGCCTCTTGAAGGACTCAATATTCTCTGTACTGCATTACATGTGAAAGTCGATTTATTACCCATGAACACACTACCTGTATGCTAATTCTATGTAAAAAGGTAGCTCCAGCCCTCATGTTGTTGTCCAACATTTCCGCTATAAAACGGGATACAATTATTTTGGAAACATATCAAATTTGAAAAACAATTGAGAAGTTGCGCAATTTCTAATCATGGAGCACAAAATAGCCTACAGCACCTGGTATTGCCAGGCGGTATCCCATCCAGGTACTAACTAGGCCTGACATTGCTTAGCTTCCGAGATCAGACGCATTCAGTGTGGTGTGGCCGTAGGCTCTGGTTCTAGTGAGTTTTGTACTTTTAAGCATCTAGTCGGCTAGACGTTGCAGTTTTGAAAGGCAATTGAGAAATGGCTCACTTCCTGAACTTGGAGTACAAAAAAGCCTACAGCACCTGGTATTCCCAGGCGGTCTCCCACCCAGGTACTAACTAGGCCCGACCCTGCTTAGCTTCCGAGATCGGGCGCATTCAGTGTGGTGTGGCCGTAGGCTCTGGGCCTAGTGAGTTTTGTACTTTTAAGCATCTAGTCGGCTAGACCTTGCAGTTTTGAAAGGCAATTGAGAAATGGCTCACTTCCTGAACTTGGAGCACAAAAAAGCCTACAGCACCTGGTATTCCCAGGCGGCCTCCCATCCAGGTACTAACTAGGCCCGACACTACTTAGCTTCTGAGATCAGACGAGATCGGGCGCATTCAGTGTGGTGTGGCCGTAGGCTCTGGGCCTAGTGAGTTTTGTACTTTTAAGCATCTAGTCAGCTAGACCTTGCAGTTTTGAAAGGCAATTGAGAAATGGCTCACTTCCTGAACTTGGAGCACAAAAAAGCCTACAGCACCTGGTATTCCCAGGCAGTCTCCCATCCAGGTACTAACTAGGCCTGACCCTGCTTAGCTTCCGAGATCGGGCGCATTCAGTGTGGTGTGGCCGTAGGCTCTGGGCCTACTGAGTTTTGTACTTTTATGCATCTAGTCGGCTAGACCTTGCAGTTTTGAAAGGCAATTGAGAAAGGGCTCACTTCCTGAACTTGGAGCACAAAAAAGCCTACAGCACCTGGTATTCCCAGGCAGTCTCCCATCCAGGTACTAACTTGGCCTGACACTGCTTAACTTCCGAGATCAGACTAGATCGGGTGCATTCAGTGTGGTGTGGCGTAGGCTCTAGGAATGCTAAGAATATTACTCTTATGCATTTGCATTTAGTAAGCTAAGCCATGCAGCCACTTGCAACATGATACCACACTCATCGCTCGATCAGGCGAGATATATAAGACTGGTGGGCCCATTCAGGACTCCTATGTCTGGTAGGATAACTTTAATTCATCCATCCTGTGTCTGTTGCAGGGAGGTGGAGAGAACAATCAACACAATAATGGTTTTCTTTCATGCCTCTTGAAGGACTCAATATTCTCTGTACTGCATTACATGTGAAAGTCGATTTATTACCCATGAACACACTACCTGTATGCTAAT